>NW_025953045.1:124276-134974 GCF_022478825.1 Daldinia caldariorum | reverse complement strand
TATTTATTCTACTTTTACATTACCTTTTATTCACCCCTTCTAGATATCGTTATAACCACCTACCCCCCCCCCCCCCCCCCCCCCCCCCCCTCACACTTCTAACGAAGAGTTATGCCATTTTTTTGGTTGCACAAGGAACTAGCTAAATTACTTCCAACAACTACCAAACCATTGAAAGATGGTGGGCTGGTGGGCTTGTTGTTGACTACAAATGCACGGTTGCTATGTTCACGAGGGGTTTACATGTGAGCAAACTCATCAAACACTAACAGCGGGCTGGGGAATGCAATTATACATGCTTCAGATCTCATTCGTCTTGAGTCCCCGTCTTATGGTCTTTAGTCTGCCTTGTAGAGTCTATGCCATGATATTGGGCCCCATGTCCGCCGACATAGATGCAACTGGCTCCTTGTGGGATTCCGTTGCTGAATGGCCATGCTTCAGTCCTCCCAACATGTCTTTACTACAATTCCCAACCGCCTGGTATGCTAGGCTTAGGGCAAAGTCAACCCTCCCGTATGCATATTTTACCTTTTGTGTCGTAAACCCAACGTCTTCTCATTTACAACGCATCCACTTTTGTTGGGTAAGCCAGCAGTCTCATAAATACTACAAATAGTCATCTAAGTCCAGAAAGGACCGCGCAACCATCAAGGAGACAGACTACTGGCAATGACGACGCACATCTCTACCGCACTTCGAATCGGGACGTTCTTCCGCAGAGCAGGAACGCCGGGCTGCGAAATATCCGGCCGCTACCGGAGAGCACCGTTACGCCTTTAGAGGGCCGAAAAGACAAATAACTGTATCATGTTAGCCATCGCTGACACTTGAAGAGTATTTGGGTATGATGGCTTACATTGTTCGTGGCAGCGATTGCGATACTGTCCTCGAACGGATGCCAGCTCATGTGCAGGATTTTCTTGTTAAAATCGATCTGATCTGCGTCCGTCTCCTTCCGCATCCTCTGTCCTTGACCCGCACCGGCCGCCGGGCTACCTGCACGCGATCCGCCCTTCTTACCGCCGTTGGTCGCTGTGGGGCTCGTCGACGAATTGATAGGCGTCGGGATACCTACTTTCTTCGCCTTGAAGGCCGATTTGTCCGCCTGTAGAACAACCTCGATCTCCTTCTCGGGATCCGAAGGATAGATCATGAAGTTGTTATTGTAACTTCCAGTCATGACATTTTTGGCGTCGCCCGAGAAAACAACTTCAAACTTGTCGAAGATACTATCGTTCTCGTACGTATCGCATAACCGCGGTCTAAGGTGCTCATGAATGGGTATGGTCTTGACTGGTTGACGTTCCATATTGACGTCCCAGATCTTCACAGTGAGGTAGTCTCGAGATAAGATGTATCTACCGTCATATGAGAAGCGCACGTCCGAAATGGAGGATATGATTTCTGAAAAGAATGATCTCGATGACGGGTCCTCTTCTTGTTCGAAAACTAAAGGATGCTATTAGCTGAGGGTGCCCTTGTGAACTGAGCATAGATAGGGACTCATACGTTTCGCATGCTGGTCGCAAAGAGCACTTTCTCGCATGTCTGCTAGCTTAATGGTACCCTTCGAACTCGCGTACATAAACCAATTGCAGCTTATGGGGTGGAATTCGGCAGCAGTAATGACCTCAGTCAACTCCTCCATATTCGCAGGCTTGATGTCGACAATATTGAAACTTTGGTCCTGAATATTAAGATTCCAGAGGTTGATCCGCAAGTCGTCGCTGCTTATGAAGGTCTCTCCGTCACTGTTGACCGAGATACTGTTGATGTGATAAGCGTGAGCATTTGCATATGTACGCCGGGGAACCGCAGCAACGACAGTATCGTGATGCGTCAATCGTGGCAGCTTCAACTCTCCGGCATTTTTGAAGTGTGACTGATGAAGAGCCCTGGGGGCTCCTCCTCCAACACCAGCAACATTGCCGGGCGTTAGGTCGTGAGATAAGTTGTTCTCGGCTACTACTTTCAGTGACTTCTCAAAAACCTTCCATAGTTTGATCGTCTTGTCGTTGGTGGAAAGTAAATAGTGAGAAGCATTCTGACGACGGCACCACTTAATCTTGTTGATCTTCTCTTCGATTTCCAGGGATTTGAGGTAGTCGAATTCTGGCTCGTGTGACTGGAATTCGGTGTGAAATTTATATTCACAAGTTTTTTTCTGCACACTATATCAGACCGAATTTCTCTTCGGGACATTGTAAAAGGTATCAAAACTAACCGTCTCATTCCTCTCGAATAAAACAACTCGGCCACCTTTGTCTCCTGTTGCTAAGTAATTACCAGTATGGTCGAACTCGACGGTTGATATGATATCAGCTAAGAATCTCATGTAAGCATGCGCACACAGAGCCTGTCTCGTTTACTGATGGGAGAGGATTCGAGGGACTGTGCTATACGTAGCTCGGGGAAGCCCCACGAAATGTCTTTGGGTTAGGAAAAACACATATAAAATTTACCTTCTGTGATATCCTCAACATCTCCTTTGTCACCGAAACACCTAGAAGCGAGCGGCGGGAGTTAGTAATTGTTATCGAGTAGATAGCCGACAGTTGTAGGGCATATGCATGAGGGTTGATATGCTGCCTGCAGGTCGAAGGGAAGGGTAGCAATAAAAGCTACGAATCTAAAGAAAGTTCGTTGAAGGTCCTTTGTGCAAACTTACTGGGTGAACTTCCAGGTGGGAGAGTTAGAATCTCCGTCCACCATATTCGCGATAAACTGGGGTGAAGCTACCTAAGCTCCGACCCGTATCTCGGTTCAGAGAAGGTGTGCGTTGTAGGTGGTTAGAGTAACTTATCGCAGCCGGTACTAATGAGGGCTCGGCGATGGTGCGATGGTGCGATGAGGTGATGAGGCGATGGAGGGTTGGTACGCGATTTGAGGTGAGGACAGACCGAGAAGCGTGTCGAGTTATCTTGCGGCTGCTGGAGATAGGTAGGCTTGGTAGGCTGGGATGTGGGAAAAGGTAATCGGAGGGGCGGGTCTAGGGCGGCGGGGTGCTGTACGTATTGACGGCGTGGGAGTTTGGAAAGATGCGAAGGTCCTTAGGCGGTTGGTTGGTGCGCTCGCTCCCAATGACTTTTGCGGTCGGCGAGATCAAGAAATGTGCAGACAATGAGACTTCGGGTCAATCAAAAAGTCATGCACAACAGTCAAAATGTGGTCGGAAATACCCGCTGGCTGTCAGGAGGGAAGGGGGGGGAGGGGGGAATGATGGGAGAAAAAAAAAGAATACACGAGCAGCTGCAAAATGACGGCAAAGCGTAGTCGTTGGTATTTTGGGGGTGAGTGATGTGATGCTAGTTTATGGTCCTGGGAGTGGTCCTGGCAGTAGTACGTTATGGGCTATGGGCTATGGGCAAGGGTCTGGGCGGTTTGGCAGTTCTGGGTCGGGAATTTGGGGGAGGAGTGGGAAGGGTAATTTGATTGTTTGATTGATGCTCAGATGCTTTACCTGTTGCGTGGTCCGCTTATGTCAGTTGCGGGCCTGCCGATTTTGGTTTGCTTCAGTGCTGTATCTTGGTACCTGGTTAGCTACAAGATGCTCTATCTTAGTACATAGGTAATTCCTAGGTAGAGGCTTATATTTAATATACATTGTAGGTCTAGATTTTTACCTTCAGAAGTACTTTATCTACCTCAAAGTTAGGGCCAAAAGTCTTACATATTCAAATTGAGGTAAACTATGTGTTAATAAAAAAAAGCTATACGTTGTCAGCTATACCAATAGCAGCTAGCACCACTATAATTATAGTGGTAAACCGCCTAGGATTTAGCGTATGAACCAATATCCGTCCCTAAAACTAGTACTAAGCCAATACAGTGTTATTATAATTGTGCACGTTAAGTTCCTGCGCTAAAAACTTATCATGTGCTTGACTTTTGGCCCAACCTTCGTACAGAATTGTGATTTAATAAACGAAAATAACTTACCTAAAAGGTACCTACCTAGGTTAAGTAGGTAAGATATTATCTTAAGCGAAAAGGAATACCGCAATACATAATTACCTATACTTTGCAACTACTTATGCATGTACATGCATGACTGTATTGTACTATGATCTTTTCTTTTTCTATTAACTACATGTACCATTACCTAGAACTATTTTAGTAATTCACTACTCTAAGCTTACAACATGATTTAGCATGTCTGTCCAACTCACCCCTAGCGTAAATGAACAGTATACGATTACCTATGCCTCTTATTTAAATACCATGTTCATGGTCATACTGCTAAAGTATCGACTAGGCAATCTAAAAAGCATGGTCATCTTGGGGTAGCCTGCATACCTGCCTTAATAATT
Organism: Daldinia caldariorum; assembly: GCF_022478825.1. NCBI lineage: Eukaryota > Fungi > Ascomycota > Sordariomycetes > Xylariales > Hypoxylaceae > Daldinia > Daldinia caldariorum. The sequence continues at coordinate 130,661 of NW_025953045.1, read as the reverse complement.
TCAAGTTTATTTACGACGTATGACATAGGTGGTACAAAATCAAGACACATTCATCTGGGAGGCGCGGCGGGCTCTGTATACCTACCTTACCTAATGCATGCCCTACATTTAACATGCGTTGCAAGTTGCAACCACCATATATTAATAGATACATACCCAGGTACATAATACATGTAAGTAACCTTCTGCACAGATTTGTATGATTTTGCGCCGCGTTACATGACAATCCGGCTTCTTTGTAACCACATCAGGAAGCGTCGCACGTGGCACGATTTACCACGAGTCCACGACCTTCAGCAATGGATTTCTTCAAAATGTTACCCTAATACGTGGTTGGGCTTTAAATCAAAGAGGTACCTATACGATATCTCTGAGGGACTCAAGTCCATATATGCCTACCTATACTAGGTATATATGGTGTGTGTGCGTGTGTGATTAGATAACTTACATACGAATAGACGTCTTTGTAGTCACATGCAAATAAAGGCGGCTAAACCTCGACCCAAGGTTGACACCTAAGTATCCTATGATGTACCTAGGTAAATATGAGCTACATCATTCAATGTTGTATTCCATTCGGAAAACTTTACATCGCCAAAGCCGAACCTTGCCCACACTATTTCCACTTGCGCCTCTGCCTCATGGATAACGTGAATAGAAGGCCTAAGCACGATGGATAAAGATAATCACGAGAGCGCAATGGCCAAGGATACCAAAGACAAGGGCAAAGGTACTGCGATTAATATAGACGAATCATTGTCTGAATCAACAAAGAAAAATGGGCATTCGAGCTCCGTTGAAGCCGGTTTGGTTACAACCTCATTCGTATCACGACTCAGCGCATCCGCGAGTAAACTCACTGGCGATATGGTCCTACAGCATCCAAGTGGCGGGTCTCTAGCAGACGCCTTGCCCGCAGACAAAGCAGAATCATCCAGACTTGGGCGAGGCGCGGGTATGGATGAAATATCAACGGATAGGAGTAGCTTAGCGCAAAGGTCAATTCCAAGCTCGTTCAAATCCGCTCAGAGCCAGGAGGAAGGGGCCCAAATCGAATTTGCCTTTAGCGACTTTCTCAATAGTAGTACAAGTATCTTAGAGGAACGGGACCCCGGTAACGTCAAAGCCTTGGGGGATGAGCAGATTAATAAACCTGCACTTGAAAAGACCCAGCGAACTATACCCCGGATTAACCCAACTGATGGTATAGATGTCGTTGAGCTTCTCAACTCAGCATATAGCGAAGCTGAGGAGACATATCTGGATTTGACAGACATCGAACAAGCAACTATACGTCATCATCTTTTCGAAGATGGCGAATCCGGGGAACGTGTTTTGAGGAGACGGTGGGACGATGCACTTAATTTCTTTCCTGATCTTGGGTCGAATAGCGGAGGCATACACGAGTATGCCAATTTGATCGGTACATCAAATGTAGAAGAAGCGAAGAGCATCTGGGTGAGCCAATGGCAGGGAGTCCTTTCTAGTTACACAGATGAAGTATGGGGAGAGCTCGGGCCTCTAGTAAATAAGGCTCGAGAAGAGCTTACTAGCCTGTCAGTGCCTTATGAAGAAGCCTCACCTTCAAAGTTAAAAGCGGTGCGAAGACTTCAGCAACTTTTGAGTCATATCCGCGGGACATGAACAAAAAAAAAAAAAAAGAAAAAAAGAAAAAGAAAAAAAAACCCTACAAGCTCATGAGTTTACGATGGCTTTTTCTGCAAAAAATGATTGCCTTATATAATATCTAATGGTAACTGTATATGAAATTATGATACCCGAGGTTAGAACTATATTCAGTTACATACTTTTTGACTCCGTGCTATTCCTACCCCCCCGAGGAAACCTGTCTCAAGCATCGTGAAAATGATTGGAATGCGGGTTATCGCTACCATCCTCCCGCGCTAAACGGTTTTATAATTTTTTTTTTTCCCACAAGAACGTACGAGAAGAGAGTATGTACAGTAGCCAAGTAGTATAATGGAGTCGTAGGGATCTGAGTGGATGTCGAGATGGCTATTGGGAGAAAATCTTCCTGTACATATTTGGGACAAGGCTTCCAGTCTGTGCCTTATAATGCATGTGGAATGTACGTCCAAAAAAAAAAGTACCCTCAGAGCTATAATCTCGATACGTACTTCGGTATTAGCTGTCTGACCTAATGGGAGGTGAAGTGATTGGGTGACAAAAACCACCAGGGTGGGAACTCCGAAAATGGGGTACTTGCGAGATACTCTACCTACCAGCGGCGGGGTATTAGTATTCAGCGTGGCGTCATGTAGCATCATGTATTTCTCTCTCTCCAACAGTCCAAGTGCATTAAGTGCATTCAAGTGCAGGACCCAAAGGTACCTAACATTATGTACTTTACATACCTATGCGCATGAAATGTTTAATAAGAACCAAGTCTGGTATGTGCATATGGAAACTTTTAGCAGTAGATATTTCCATATTTTTCAACGCCTCGTCGTTTTGCACCCACTGGGCTGCAACACATCAACTTTACACTCCCCCCCCCCCCTCATCACTAGACTCGAGCCTTTTCTCTAGTCTACTAGAATCTTTTCAACTGCGTCGTGTAGTCTTTTGTGCTTTCTCGGTTGAGAGTTTGTCTTAACGGTGGCGCCTACGATTCCTTGTTGACCGCAGATAAACCGGTACCCAACAGCATTTTTGTTGTCGGCGATAGCATCACAAATTGAGCAGAAAGAGATCAAATATTCTCTCTAATTCTGTCATTGTTAACGCTAATAGAGAGAGCTTAACATCTCTAAAAATGGCTGCTCTAGGAGACGACCTGTTACGGATTGTTAACCAGCTACAGGACCTGGTCTTTAATACAATCGGTACAGACTCCCTCGACCTACCTCAGATTGTATGTCCGAGGCCTTTTTTTTTCCCTTTCCCCTTTCCCTTCGAATCTAAGATTTATACTCTCACCCGTGCTTACTCTTGTCTACACCATAGGTTGTCGTCGGTTCGCAATCAGCTGGCAAGTCTTCGGTACTTGAGAATATTGTTGGCCGCGATTTTTTGCCCCGAGGAAGTGGCATTGTAACACGTCGTCCGTTAATTTTGCAATTAATCAACGTTGAAGAGGACCCGTCCGAACCAGATCTACAGGCCGCTTACAAGAGTCCCACTCAAGCACGCCGCTCAGAGTGGGCTGAGTTCCATCATACACCCGGTCGAAGGTTTACCGACTTTGCAGATGTCAAGCGTGAGATTGAAAATGAGACCTCTCGTGTTGCCGGCAATAATAAGGGCATCAACAGACAACCCATCAATCTAAAAATTTATTCTCCCCACGTTCTTAACTTAACTCTAGTTGATCTGCCAGGTCTCACCAAGGTATGCTAGCTACCTAACAAATAGAGGAGAAAAAAAAAGACTTCACCCAGTAACTGATCCAATGAGCAACAGGTTCCCATCGGTGATCAACCAGCCGATATTGAGAAGCAGACTCGAACCCTCATTTCTGAATACATTGCCAAGCCCAACAGTATCATTCTCGCCGTCTCCCCCGCAAACGTCGACATTGTTAACTCGGAAGCTTTAAAACTTGCCAGACATGTTGATCCTTTGGGCCGTCGGACGATCGGTGTTCTCACCAAGGTAGACTTGATGGATCACGGTACAAATGCATTAGATATCTTGTCCGGCCGAGTGTACCCATTAAAGTTGGGCTTTATCGGTGTGGTCAATCGATCACAGCAAGATATTCAGGGCAATCGACCCATGGAAGATGCTCTTAAGGCAGAGTCGGAATTTTTCCGACACCACCCTGCCTACCGAACGATCTCTATGCGATGCGGAACCCAATATCTAGCCAAGACCCTTAACCAGACTCTGATGGCACACATTCGGGAGCGGCTACCAGACATCAAGGCGCGCCTTAACACGCTGATGGGCCAAACTCAACAGGAACTTGCAAGCTATGGAGATATGCATTTTAGCGGAAAGGAGCACCGAGGGTCTATGATTCTTCAGCTTATGACTCGATTTGCTACTTCTTTCATTTCGTCCATCGACGGTACCTCGACAGATATATCGACCAAGGAGCTGTCTGGAGGCGCGCGGATTTACTACATTTTCAACTCGGTCTTTGGTAGTGCATTGGAGACAATCGATCCTACCTCCAATCTTTCTGCTCTCGATATCAGAACAGCCATCCGCAACTCGACTGGTCCTCGACCAAGCTTATTTGTGCCGGAAATGGCCTTTGACCTACTAGTCAAACCTCAAATCAAGCTGCTAGAGCTCCCCAGTCAACGCTGCGTCGAGTTGGTTTATGAAGAGTTGATTAAGATATGCCACACATGCGGTTCGACTGAGCTCTCCCGGTATCCCAGACTTCAGGCCAAGCTTATTGAGGTTGTATCGGATCTCCTGAGAGAGCGATTGGGACCGTCGTCGTCCTACGTCGAATCCCTTATTGCTATCCAACGGGCTTACATCAATACAAACCACCCTAATTTCTTAGGGGCAGCGGCGGCCATGAGCCACGTGGTCAGCAATAAACAAGAGCGCGAGAGGAAGAAGTTAATCCAGGAAGAAAGAGACCGCCGAGAAAAGAAGCGGTTGAAGGAATTTGGAACAAATGGCACCGAGACACCAAACGAAGAGGAAGGTCCTGAACACGATAGGACTGAAGCTTCACAAACGCGAAAGCCAGCCGGAGTAGGATCACGGAGCATGTCACCTGTTGTCCGTGAGAACGGGACTTCCAGTATTGCCGCCGCCATGAATGGCACGCGCTCGGACTCGCCTAACCGGTTCAATCAGCAGGCGATTGGAACTGCTCGCGATTCGTTCTTGACCTACTTCTTTGGAAAGGATGGTCAACCAATCCAAGGTTCCGGGCCTGGAGCTCCTTCTGCACTTCCGCGCCATGTCAGCCAGGGCGTGGAACCCACTTTCAGTCAAAGTATTAGACGTAGTGAAGACAAATTAACGCATCGACCGGCGTTGTCCTCGTCGTTAGCCCGCGAGGAGCTTGAGAGCCCGAAAGCTGCCGGGTTTGGTTTTGGGCCGCAGTCGGTAAGTCAGGTTTTGTAGCTTGGTTTGTTGTCCCAACTGACACGTTTACTTGCAGGGCGATGTGGAACCGGCCTTAAGCGATCGAGAGGCAATGGAGACGGAGCTAATCCGCGCACTTATTTCCTCGTATTTTAACATTGTCCGCGAGTCTATCGCTGATCAAGTGCCCAAAGCCGTTATGCATTTGCTCGTCAATCACTGCAAAGACGTGGTGCAAAACAGGCTTGTCAGTGAACTCTACAAGGAATCTCTATTTGAGGAACTCCTTTACGAAGACGACGGTGTCAAGAAGGAGCGCGAGAAATGCGAGAAGCTACTGCAAACCTACCGGGAAGCAGCTAAAATCATTGGAGAAGTGTTATAATAGGGCACATCCGAAGGCCCACCACACTACCTCCACCACCACCACCATCTTGTACTAGAAATCGGAACCATCTCCACCTGGCAAAAAAAAAAAAAGAGGTTTAGGTTTTCCACGTAGAAGAGAAGAATGCGATATCTAACTTGCCCTGTCATCTCATCTGTACAATTAGACTGGGGAATGGCCAAAAAGAAAAAAAAGCTAAGTTGGCCTGCCTTCGCCCACGTTCTCACGCACACTCTCTCGCAGGGTTACTAGTCTCTAGTTGCTTATTCGTTCGGTGTGTTCTTTCTTAGTATGCACGGACGGGGGGGTCAAGGTCGGGAAACACTTTTGAGGCAAACAAATTTTGTACATACAACGCAGACTATGCTCCTCTTCCACCTTTTTTTTTCGTCTATTATATTCAGCAGCAATCTATCGTATCCCAGATGAGGGAACTTCTCCCTCTCCGGGAGACTTTTTTTTTTTTTTTTTTTTTTTTTACGGTGTATAAGTATAATACGTACTGGACCGTAGAATTGGAGGTGTAGGTTGGGCTCGGTGTATGGTGTGCTCAAAACAGGTCAAGGTGGACTTCGACTTGGACATGCAGTGGTGGAGAAAATAGGGCGGACGGATGAGCAGGCCAAGCTACATATACATGTACATAGCTACCTACATACGTGTTCCGCGTACCACTCTTTGGACATTTCAATCACAGATGTATCGATCGAGTGACTAGTTGCTTTAACAAAAGTGCTTCATGCAAGATCAATATCACCTTCCCACTTGGGCTTGACCTAAAAAACCACTGTTGAGCTTAGTTGCTAGTACTGTAGTGTGGTGTATATTGTGCAATATATGTTTTTTGGTGCAATTCTTTGGGGGGGGGGGGGGGGGGGGGGGTATTTTTAACCCAAAAAGGATGGCAAAGTTTTAAAGGTAAGGAAAATTTAAATATTAACCCAAAAACAAAAACCATAAATATTTTTAACAACGCCA
>NW_025953045.1:77733-124266 GCF_022478825.1 Daldinia caldariorum | reverse complement strand
CGCTTCTCTTCTCTTCTTTCTTGTGGCTTCCCTCCCTGTCTCGTGCCTCGCTCGGGCGCCCCCCCCCCCCCCCCCCCCCCCCCCCCCCCCCCCCCCCCCCCCCCCCAACCTTTAAGCCCTATTCTCTCTCCATCTGTGTAAGGGATCGTAACTATCTATATGTACCCTACTACCTAAACGCTTAAGTAGGTTAAGCACGCCTCTATCAAGCTAGCTAGATCCCAGTTTGTGCCAGCTTCTTGGCTAACGCGTCGACATCGTCGTCCTTGCGCTGCGCCGTGGGCTGTTCTTGAGCTTCCTCGGCGTCCTTGACTAGCTTCTCGGCCTTCTCTTCCGGAGAAATTTCGTCTTTCTCCTCCTCCTCCTCCTTCTCCTCCTCTTCTTCTTCTTCTTCTTCTTCTTCCTCCTCGTCCGAATCCAGATCCTCGAGATCACTCAAACTGTCGACGCCCCAGGTGTCTTCATCAATAATGTCACCCCCAAACTTTTCTTTTCGCTCGTCGAGGAGCTCTTGTAGAGCTAGAATAGACTCGTCGTCCTCCGTGAACTTGTTGCCGTTTAGTTCAATCCTCTTCAGCGCCGGGAGACCTTCCTTAGCTGCCGATGCAAAGCCTTTAACACCTAAGGCAGTGATGTCATTGTATTGCAGACGAAGCGTCTCGAGTTTCGGGTTCTGACCCTTGGAAAGGGCCTGAGCGAGGAGGATGCCTCCTTTGGCGCTAAGAAGCGAGTCGCCAATGCCAAGTTCTTGTATGTCTGCCCATAGAGGGACAACCTTTGCTAATGCTCTTGCTCCTTTGATAGTAAAAGTATTGTCTTGTAGATCTAGAATCCTGAGGCCGGTAGCATGGTTTAGGCCCGATGTAAGCAATTGTTCGATCCCTTCTTGCCTGATACCGTTCTGAACCATCTTCACTTCTTTCACCCTGTTATGAAGGCTGAAGGTCTTCGCCCAAGCAAGCATGCTGCCATTTTCCAATCGGTTGCGACCGCAGATGACCGTCTCTAGATACGGAACATCTTGGCCAGCCTTCCTGGCTGCCTCCTTCTTCGCGTGAAGCTCCGAAAGGGCATCGGCAATAAGTATGCCGGCATGAGGTCCCAATCCGTTGTTGTTGAGGTATAAATGCTGGAGCGGCACGTGGCTAGACAGGAAAGCGACCAGAGGCGCTTGGGTGTTGAGGCCGAAAGCATTGTCGTTCAGGTTGATGGTATGGAGGTTGGGCAAATTAAGGATGGAAGTGAGCAGAGAGGATAGAGCCTCAGGAATCTCGTTTAGCAGGCGTCCCGTAAATATGTCGGCCAAGTTTGCGACCTGATCAGCAACAACAGCGTTAGCAAAACTTTTTTTTCTTCTTTTTCTTTCCCCTTTTCATTATGCTAGGGTTCGTTTTATCGTAGTTTAAATCTTGTATGTTTTACCTTCAGTGATTTCTTGGTGGCTAAGACTTCCCCGAGAAGTTTGCAGGCTTCCACACCCAGAGTGTTTCCTAGAATGCGCACTTCCTCGACGTCGTCCATAGCCCTTAGCGGACCGATATGCGCCTCGAGATCTTTAGCCGTGTCTAGCTTCAAGACTTTCCCTTCGAGGGAGAAGACTTTGTTAGGCGTAGCCATCTTGAATTAGGTGTACTAAGCGTAGATAAAAGCTACGATAATCTATAATCTTGGCTTTGTTTTTATTATTATTGTTGTTGTTGTTGGTGTTTCGGGAGATGTTTTGATGTAACAAAAAAAGAATGCGAAGCGAAGCCCATGGTGGGGGAGGGGCAATTGTTACTTAGGTACTAGGGACATTAACGTAACGGGGTAGGCACCTAGGTACTTAAGGTAACTTATTGAATGTCGGCTGTCATCCTTGGAAATCAGCTTGCAGATGCACGTTCATACCTCCTAGGTACCTAATATGGACCTAATGCATTGGTTACATCTGGGCCGGCCAGGTTTTGCCGTGCTTGGGTGTATTGTACAAAATTTAGTAAGCCGTATCCGCTAGTTATATGTTATGTATTGTACAATTTATTAGTCTACCCAAGGTTACCTAAGGTAATAACTTCTCTCGCGTGACACATCGCGATTCTTAATAACTTCAACTATTTTAACACGCTCCTAGGCTTGGTTCAAGAAGGCCTTTAGGGAATGATATGTTTTAAATTTTCCATCTTTCAGCATCTGTCTTATCTCATATCGCGCTCACTATCATGGCAAGCTGCCTTTGACAATCCCTTCTCAGCCTGCTTTAACTCTAGTCTCTCATCACTTCATCCTGCTCAGGATAACCCTGGCGGATCAGCGCCTTAACATCTTAATATCCTTCCCCAAGTCGATATCTACGTTGCTTAAGTAACTTGCAGTCTCATGTTTTTTTCGCATTTGATATACCTCTGAAGGAGCCACATTTTCGAACGAAAGTGTGACGGGCCTTGAGAGTGTATATATTCAATGGAAAATTGTTTCCGATTCAACCATTTCGACAAGTGTTTATTGGCCTTCTACATGACCCATTGTTCACTACGTCAATCTAGACTTCGGTACTAGCTGATACTAACCACACCAGGTACGGATTGCTACTTGCCTCTAGTTGCTGCAAGTTGGTCAGTTCGTAAATATCCCGGCGGGAAGCCATGGATCCCAACACGGGATCGGGACGCTTTATTAACCACCCGCTTGGTTCAGAGCGGACGAGGACGAACCAAAACGGCTCGTTTCCATCCCCAGCTGATGATGACGAAATACCTCTTGACTCCAGCACTGAGGACTCCGATGTTTCCATGTCGGATTCTGAACCAGAGGAAGTACATAATTCCTTAATTTCTACCGGTAACGAGAACCATCCCGTTCAAAATCAACAGCTAGTTTCTGCTGCCCAGCACAGGCAAGATATTTCTAGGAAACGAAAAACCCCAGAAGCAGATAATACTCACAAAAACGTTTCGTCTAAGAAAATAAAGCTAGACGATGAGTGCCCTAGCCGAACTTTGTCAACCGTGACCTGTCCGTTAGACAAATCTCTACTACCTGCCGAAATATGGCATCGCATCTTTACTTTTACTCCCCCAAGAACTCTAGGCAATTTGTTGTCCGTCAATAAGTTGTTCAGCGTATATCTTGATCCGTCGTCCCCCTACCAGTGTAAATCCCCGCCACCTCTTTCTCAATCTTCTTCTCGGTTGCTAAAGCCCGACGTTATATGGCAACTTTCTAGGAGGCGTTTCTGGCCCAGGATGCCGACTCCACTACGACAGAAGACTGAGCTCGATATGTGGCGTCTTGCTTGTGGACGAAGATGCCAGTTATGTGGTAAACCCGATTCATTATCGATAAATTCATCCCATAACCAGAACAAATATAGGCACCAGCCGATTTGGCCGTTTGCGCTTCGGAGCTGCGAGTCTTGTCTTGCAGAGAAGACGATGGAGGTATGTACATTATCCTTTTAGCTACAAGGATACCATCTCACTGTCTCACAAGGAGATTGATTTGCTACTTTCTTCAACACCCTCCTTGCTGACGTCGGCGTTACCCTTCACTTTCATCACCAACGAGAAGCGCATAATATCACCAGAAGCGCTTCAAAAAGGAATAGTTCAACCAGATATACAGGTGACTAAAATATATCTCTCCGAACACGTAGAGAAGCTAAAACAGGAGTTTCTTTCCGCCAAATCAATGGGTGGAGCGACAGCCGAAGAGTGGCTGAAAGGCTTGGAGATTCGAGGAAAGGAGCTTCTGAACGACTCTATGCGATGGGAAAAGTGGACGTCGACCGGCGGGGTAGCCCAAATGCAAACAAAGATGAGTTCTGACAGTGCTCTGAGTGCGGCTATTCCAAGCAATAAAGGTCAGGTCTCAGCAGATTCTTCGCTAGCTCCGAAGGCCTTGTTGATTTCAAGCAGCACAGCCAGACAATATATGTCTAATCAAGGTTATACTGCTTCTACTGCGACGGTATCCCAATCCGCACGCACTCCTGAAGCCACTTCTCCACGTAAGTTACTATACTTCGGGATGTCACAATTATGACTAACACGATAGAAGATGGGCCTGCGACCGGTGCGTCCTCACTGCTAATTAGTGTTCATTCTAATGGATCTCGTGCTCGCACTCGGGAGGAAGCGTTGGAGCTTAAAGCTGCTCGGCGCGCAGAAATTGAGCGACGTGCAATGGAAATTGACCCGCCTTTGGCGCCGACTGTATTAGCCCGCATTCCAGCCTTCCAAGCAGCTATCCAAATTATCTCTTCTCTCGATGACCATGCGTGGGATCTGCTCAAGCCGCGCTTGCTTTCGCAGAGAGCTGCTGCGGAACAGCGCGAACGATGTGAACGAGGGGTCTCGTCTACTCAGCCCGGCCTTATTCTAGAGCAATCTGAAGAACCTGGACAGACTGAAGCAAGCGTGATGATAACTAAGCAGCTCATCGATAAAGCTTGGGATGATGTCCAGGAACCGCTACGCGCGCAGATATCTACATATGCTGACGAAGTCATTCGTGATAATTGGAATGATGGTCGAAAGGTCGATGCGGAAAATAGTCCACAATTCGCTGCCGAAGTTCTTTTACATGTCCGTGAAAGATTTTATGCCGAAATTGAAAAGGAGTCGGCTGCAGCACGCGCTGCCGCCCGAGAGCCGTTTGAAGACCCTCCGGATGGGCCATTCACGCAAAAGCTCACTCTTGAAAACATGAAGTGGTTATTTGATGTAAAAATAAAACCCCACACTGAGTTGTACCGGAAGGACTTGTTTTTCTGTAACGGTTGCGAAGTCGGTTTCAAGGCCTTCGGGTTCGAAGGGGTTATTCAGCACTATGCTGCTAAGCATACAAACGCTCTCAGTCTAGGCAGTGTTGTGGTCCACTGGCGCGCTGAGTGGCCAGAGATTCCACCCTTCAAAGCTGACCCTCGTGTCGTCAAAGCTGCATCATCTGCGTCGTCCTATGGAAATTTGCAACACCAGGGCAGTAACAATCCTTACCATCGCAATACTGGCTCTTATCCTGCCGGCTCAACTCTAATGCCCTTTCAGCCATCTCCATATGTTACTGCGCCTCCTAGCTATGGGAATCCAGCATATGGCCCGGCGATACAACAGCTGGCTCCATACGGGCATGGAAACCCTTATATCCAAGGACCACAGGAATACGCTCTTCCCTATCCTCCACAAGGGACTATTTACCCTAACTCATATATACCTTTTCCCCCAGGGATGCACACCGAGTCGCCAACCTATCCTCCCTATCTCGGACACAATTATAATATACCTCAGAATAATTCCCAAGTAAACTTCCAAAATCCCCATGGTACCCTTCTTAACAAATATCGCGTTGAGCTTGAATATTTGGCTCGAACTTCGCGTGAACTTTGGGCTTCCACAGCTGGCTTGAAAGAGCTTCCAGGAAATATCAGGGTACACGTAGTTATCTATCATGTGGTGGAAAGATTTCGATCTAGATTCCATGAGAGTCCCCCATTAGCTATGTTCATTGATGGACTTTCAAATAACAAGGAGATGCGTCCTGTGCGCAACGTCAATGGCCTGATGTGCAAAGCATGCCGCCTTAATCTGGGCAACGAAGCACCAACCGAACAGGATATCAAGACGTTTTCCCTACCACAGCTGGTGAACCATTTTCAACAAAAGCACGTGAACCAACCGCTAGCTATAGGTGTACCTTACCTCAACTGGACTATGGACATGGTACATATACCCGATCTTTCTACACTATCTGGTCTTCAATACTTGGCGAATATAGATGGTCAGAAATCTACATTGATATATAGTGCTTTCCCGTCGACACAGCATCCTAGCAGCTATCCACAAGATGCACCTACTGCTGATACCCAAGCCGATGTTGGGATTGTAGCATTTACCAGCCAACAAGCAACTAACAGCGACGCTGTATTGTTTTATCCTGCATTTAGGCACGACGTTAATCCCAGCGCAAAACTAGACTTGTCACGATTTACCACTGTGAGCCAGAAGCTGAATTCTGACCAGTCAATGGTTACAGGTAGCCCTTCGCCGGCAACACGCCAGAAACTGCAGCAGACTGATTCGGGCCGGTCTTCTTCAGAAACATGGCAGAGGACTAAGACAAGGAAGCAGGGTAGGCCTCTTTTTAAAGACTATAGAAAGACATCTAGCCATAGTTTCAAGAAACGCAAGGGTGATGTATCAGATACGTCAGCCAGAATCAAATCACAAGAACCTAGTGAAGGAGATCTGATCACGGAAGAAGAGCGTCGCCAGGAAGAAGAAATTCGGGCAATGTGGGCTGCAGATCGCAGGGAGGCGGCTCTAGTTGCTTCTAAAAGCAAACCTCCGAACCAAGTTGCGGAGCCTGATGCCGCAATTGCAAAGTCGGAAATAGGAAGTCCAAGAAGCCATTCTGCTTCGCCCACTGAAAGACCTCAGGAACCTATAATACTCCAGGAGCACGAAGAAGATGATCTGATGGCTGGTCTTGAATCTCAACTCGATCGGCAGCAAGTAATAAGTGAACGTTTTGACTATCGATCACAAGAAGATAGAGATCTATATCGTGAGACGCAACCCCTTTATAGAGAGCAAGACGGTCCTGGCCCGCATGGTTATCCTAACCAAGGCCGTTACGAGCAAGTAACTTTAGCATCCACTGGATATGTTCGATATGAATCGGCTCATTGCTTTGACCAGTACGAATCAACTGACGCCAGTCTGTCGTCCATTTACCATAGCCACGGATCTACGCGACCTATAGCACCTCTCGATCGCACATTACATGACCAGCCTTCCCGTCAGGAATACTATCGGGCATATATGGACGATCCTCGAGCGCGCGCGCCCATTCCAGAATATGCTACAGCTTACGAAGTTGTAAGGGTTCAAGATTCCCATGGGGAGTATTTGATCAAACGGCCGATCAGGCTTGAACGAGAATCTACCTACGCTGCATCCGAGAACAGGCCTAGGTATGATGATGCAGCGGGTCAATATAGAAGTTATGGGGAATATGATTCTTCTAGCAGCCGGTTCGGATATGAATCCGACTTAAGGTCGGACTTCCCCCCACGGCAGCCTATTCGCGAGCCTGGTTTCATGGAAGAAGTTAGTATGGCCAAGAAGAGCTACGAATCATTCTCGGGAGGCGACGTCACCACTTATAATAGCTACGATCCTAGAGTTTCTTCAACTCCATCGAACTCTAATGTTAGACGACAAACTCGATATTAGAAACCACGATCTGTAAATGCCGGTTAAGTGCAGTTATATGTAATGCTTAGTACTGACGAAGTGGCCACTTCTATGCCAGTAGTAAAATTCACAAAAGCAATGCCCCAGGGATTCCAAAGCAGATGTGCTTGAATTTAAAGTGAAGTCTCTTCAATCAGAAAACTCAAATACAAAGTAGTATACGTATATTATATAGAGTAACTAAGACATCTTTCATAATTACTTGGTGATGCTCCGCTCTAGTTGTTATCTTTCACAGTGCTCTTGTCATGTTCTGGAAACACTTATTAGGGAAGGCAATTATTGCAGTGTAGTGAAATATCCATTGTTAATTTACCTAACGCTTACCACCAATACCGGAACAATAGGATCTCTCACAGAACCCCGCCATGCATGAAGTTGCCATGGCCGTTTCCGGTCGTCATCGCTTCTCTAATTCAGCCAAGGACGATGCTGTAGCCTTCACTAATCCTATCCCGCAATGCTCTCCTAAACTACATGACACCTACCATATCCCGGCTCGTTCCCCCTAGGAAATCCCATACTCTCCCAAAACCTCACATTCCAGCACTTCCATGGCCTGTATCGCATCCGGGACGCCCAGCCAGTCGCACAGATGCCTCCCCGCTTCCAGCACCTGCCACAGAGTCTGCTCCTCAGCGCCCTGCCACTCGTCCCACTCGCCTAGTGTTACGGTTTCCGCCCAGCGCATGAGCCGGCCCATAGTCTCGATGGCCAGGCGCTCGACGTTAAGGACGTGCAGGCGGTCGCGCTGGGAGCCGGACCAGAGCATGCTGCAGATGCTGCTTGTGTTGAGTAGGAGGGAAGGGGTAGATGGCGGGATGGCGGTGTGGGTGGTGCTGTTGCTATGGCTGCCAGTACGACTGCTCCTGCTCCCACTGCCGCTGCCGCTGCCGCTATCGCGGCAAACCGTAGACCACCCCTGACTAGCTGCCCTGGCCCTCCGGTTCGCGATGTGTGTGTCGATGTACGTCCGCGTCGACTGCAGACATATGTCGTGGACGGCGCGTATCGCCGCGCAGATGTTTACGAAGCGCCGCGTGCTACTACTACTGCTGCTGTTGCTGTTGCTGGGGATGCTGACGGTACGGCTGGAAGAGGCGGCTAGCGAAGAGGCGCGATTGAGATTGTCTGTTGGCGTTGAGATGGAGGCGGAGGAATGAGGAAGTGTAGAATCTGGGCTGTGCCCGGATGGTGGGGATAGCCAGGGCGGATGCTGGGTTAGGGACGTAGGCGAGTGTGTGCCTGGCTCGGCCTTGATCATACGTGGAGGAGGACACGAGCATTCCCCGGGTGATAACGGTAATGATTTGGCGTTGGCGGCTTCCCATTCAGCAGCAGTGACTGGTAGGGATTTTGTGCCGGTTACTTTTGTAGGCGCCTCAGGCCTCATGGCTATATCCTCCGGTGTAGGTGAAGTAGCAGGTGTATCTTGAGGCCTGCGATAAATAAAATCACTAGGTGAAGTTGTAGAAGCTAGCATGATGAATATTGGGAGGGGAACTAGGAAATTTAAAGCCATAGGTTTCGGTCGGTATAAATAGCACGGCAATACTGGTAATGGTTGGGGGAACCGCAGGTTTCTAGAGGTTTACAACAACAACTAAGGGCTCTCCAAGGGACTTTCGAGTTACTGCAAGAAGAGAAACGGGAAGAAACACGGGGCGGCAAGAACAAAGACGATAGATTTTAAGACACGTCGATTTGATGCTGATGTTTATTATCTGTGAGTCTACGTGTGCCAGATGACAATTCTACCATCAACGCCGCTTGCTTTGTATCCCGTTAGTATTTCTATAGAACAGCCTGGGGCTTTGATGCGGGGAAGATAACTTACTGCTGAACTTGGTGACGGCTCCACCATTAGACTCGTATATGCGTATGGTCGAGATGGTGTTCTGGTGAATAGTCTTTAGTTGGGTATCATCTTTGACCTTGCCTTTCAAATCCATCTGCCTGAACATGTTCAAGGCAGACTCTTCCCGAGCGTCTCCTGAACCGGGCCTTCCCTTAGATTCCAAAGTGCCGCTCAGCTGCCACCCAGAAGCGTCGCCGCTGAATCTGAATGCCTCGCAGTCGTGGCCAGCTGCGATAATTTCATTTTCGCCGTTCCAAATCAGGCTCATGAAGGGTAAGAGCTGGGTGTTGACGCTAATGACGGCTCGCGGGGGTTGCTCAGGGGCAGTAGGGTAGACGACCGTAATGCTGCTGTCATGTGCAGCAAAAGCGAGAGCGTCGCCGCTTGGAGAGAATGCGACAGAGTGTACCCAACCAGCGGAGTTGTTTAGGAATTCACCGCAGACGGTATTAAACGGTAGACGTTCTCCCCAAACGCTAGGCTCGGGGCGAGCATCAATGCCCTTGATGAAGCTAGAGAAAACTCTCGCGTGGGCATCGGTAGAGCCAGCAGCAAGCAGCACCGAGTTAGGGTGCCAGTTGACAGTGGTAATAGTGCTTCGAATAGGCTTCTTTAGGTGCTTGGAAACCCACCAGTCGTTCTCCTCTTCGAAGTAACAGATAGCGATGACCCTATCGCCAGAACCAACAGCGAACTTGGTCTCAGACGGAGACCAGCGAACGAAGGTAGCCGCTCGAGCAATTCTAAGTAACACCAGAGTTGGCTTGTATCCGGTGGGAGATGGCTCCCAAACTAGAGCATTACGGTCTGTAAAATCGTGTTAGTATAAGCCCACACATACGTACATACATATCTAATTTACATCATCAGATGTAGCATATGGATGAGATAGAGGGGAGGTAGATAGACCTTGGGAACACGTGACAATTCGGCCGCTGCCTGGAGCAATATCGACGCCGGTGATGGTTTTATCGTGACCTTTCAGCTCATCTTTCAATTTGAAGGCACCTCCTACTTTTCCGTATAGTTCGATAGTAGAGTCCTTCGCCACCGCCAATGTCTGACGATCGGCTGAGAAAGAGTGGTCGGCAATAGGCCGGTGAAAGAGATGGTGAACCTCTGGGGCGGCCATTTTTAATAAGTATATCTTCTTTCTTTTATTCCTTCTTTTCTCTCTCTCTCTCTCTTCTTTTAGCTTTCGTGCCTACCAGTGATAGGAGTATAGCTCTCTACTACCACGTCGAGGTAGATGGTAGATGGTAGATGATGATGATGTCTTAAAAGATTTGGGAGGGAGAAAGGAGGTGTAAGTTAACAGCCAGCATGCTAGAAGCTAGAAATGCGAGGTCCACCAGCGGTGGGGTGCAGCTTGGGCTTGGCCTTATACTTTGGCTCCGCAAACGTGCGTCACCTATGTGAGCTCAAGCCACAGTATCCCACCAACTATGGCAGACCCATTTTATGTACATTGTTCGATGTGGCTTGTATTTTGCCATAATTCAACACGACCACCGAGATCATCAACCAGCTTTCAAGCCTTACCCCGTAGAAGCTTGAAAATTCCACATCACTGATGCGGAGTGCAAGGCATCAGCAATCGAAATTAGTTGTGCAGCACGTTGGGAAGTAATTAATTATACCCGATAGACCTATTTCTTCACAATGGCCACTGCCGTCGCTGCACGCGGTCAACCGCCCAAGACAGGCGGCAAGACGCCTCCAATCCCACCAAATCAGACGTATGTTTTCGAGATTGCGCGACCAGATCCTCGTCTAGATCTTCTGTCTAACCGTGTTTTTCAGGCTCTACGTTACGAATCTACCTTCGAATAAGATAAACAAGACGGATCTGAAGACAGAGCTCTACATGCTATTCTCGACTTACGGTCCTGTGCTTGACATTGTCACTCTAAAGACTATGAAGATGCGTGGGCAGTCTCATGTCGTATTTCGTGATGTGCAGGCTGCGACTCAAGCACTAAGGTCTTTACAGGGTTTCAAACTCTTGGGACTGGAACTTGTATGTAAATCTTTCTATTATTTCGCCTATTTGCGTTAAGCCTGTCTAACTAACGCGTGCCTGTTAGCGGATCGAGTATGCGAAGTCCAAATCGGATATCATCGCAAAATTAGACGGTACATATAAACTTCCGGGTTCAGCCGCTGCTAACGTCGAGATGACCGAGGCGCAACAGAGCATTTTTAATGCTCCAGCACCTGGTACTACTATCACCAGTACACCCGCCGCAGATTCTACTCCCCACGGTCTTCCTGCGAAGCCTCCTCAGAGCTCCGACCATGCGATGACGGATGCCGGCGGTCTTGATGCCCGCGGACAAAAACGAACTCGCGATGAAGAGGAGGAGGAAGACAGCGACGAAGATGTGGCAATGGAGGAGGATAGCGATGATGAATGAAGACCTGCTAGTGTCAAACTTGCTGAATGAACGCCCTCAGGACAAAGCCTCCTTTTCAACATCGCTGGTTGTCAGGGCTGTAGGGTGTGCTTCATCCCCTTACGTATAGACATCTGAAACCTTATCCGGCATTGACGGCGGCCATTTGTTGAGGGGCCCAAAGCCCGACGTGCCCTCCGACCAGGCCGATCCATACCATGAGATAGTCTTGCTTGGCGCAGTCAAACCCAGCCATGGCCTCTCCGATGGCACACGGATGAACGAAGAACGAAGGAAGTCCGGTAATAGGGTGGTGCTGTAGGCGGCACGGTTAGTCACAAGGTAGTGATAATAAAATACCCAATATGAGAACCAAGTAATTGACTTCTTGAACAGAACAAAAAAATTCACTTACATCGATTGAGATGGCACCTATGGGGCCGACGTATCGGAGAGAATCTCTGAGCTGTTCAGGAACTAAGTAACGGAAAACAGATTCGATATCAACTGGTGACTCTTCGCCCGGTAGGCCATGTAGACTGAACCAGAGACAGGGTGATCGATATGTCGGGTGATAATGGATCTCATAAATGACGTGGCCTGCTTGGAAATGTGGCCGAGATGGTCGTTTAGGAACAACCTCCTGCGAACATGTTAATCATCTATACCTCATCATTAAAGAAACTTCAGCCTTAGCAAGACGTACCTTGTCTAATTCTTCCATCTTAATCATCATATCATCAGCATCTAGTTGCATTTCTTGTTCTTCGCCCAAGGAAACACCGCCCATCTTGGCGGCCAGCTCGTCCTCGGCTGCTGTCCTGTTCTCTAAAGGTCGTGTAATCTGTAGGAAAGTAGTACGCCCTGAGCCAGGCTCAAATGCCAATTCCAATGCTGTGTGGACATGAAGACGCCAGTCTTTACGCAAGGGACCTAATGTAGCACGGCGGTATCTTCGATCCAGATAATGGCATACCTCGGCAAACTCCCCTTTGGTAAGATACGGGTAACCTTTGTAGCTCGAGCGATGGGAATTAGAAGCGTCCATTGTGCGTGCGTACGTGTTGTGCAACCGGTTGCGATTGCTGCTGTGACAATAGTTCAGTGGGTTGGATTAAAGACTTCCAAGGTCAGAGACAGGATCAAGATATCCATATATCTCCAGGTACATAAGGCCACATATATACAAGGTAGGTAGGTAGGTAGGCGGTGCCTTATATACCTAGGTAGGTATTATTTTTATTTTTCGTGATTCAGATGGTTCCTGCCAACTGAATGTCACTGCCCGGTCTTTAGCATAAGCTGATAGTGCCTTCCTGATACCTTAGGTACGTACGTATTCTGGGCGCAAAGGGGACGTACATGTAGTTGGCTGATTTATATGAATATGTGAAGCTAAAGTTCACTACAAAATATGAGTGAATGTATTCGAGGTACCTCATTATATTAGAAGGCATGTATTGTACCTAAGGTACCCAATATAACTCAGGCTTCTAGGTACCTAACCTTAGGTACATACATGCCCGGGCAAGATATACCTAACCCAACGTCAGGCAGGTACTTCCCCCTTATAACGCTAGCGCGCATGTACCGATGTCAACCTAGGTAAGTGGGTCAAAACTTTATGCTCAAGTCTTATTGCGGACCTTAGGCACACGTTGACGTTGTAAAACGACTGGCGTGTCCTTAATACCTAGGTAGGTACCCCCCTCCCGAAATATACCTATGTACCTACCTATAACATATATTTTGCATTGTAAGTTAGCGGCACTCGACCTTTTCCTTTTACTACGTCCAAAGCTAACGGGGAATTTCTTCCTACGTGCCTCTGCCTTTAAATAGGCGAATTGTAAAATTACGGCACGGTGAGAAGAAGAATGATCATAGAATACCAGATATGATCTTGTCATTGTCATCATCTACTTGGGCTGTTTAGGCTAGACGTACTTCTAATTTCAGTGCGCGCGCGTACGGATTGCTCCTAGGCCCTCAGTGCGAGTCTGCGAGACGTCCATCTCCAACAAGCTGCTACTACTAATGCGTGTTCTTTGTCGCCGCTACATCCTGCCCCATGAATGTACGCGATCCCTTTGGTATCCATCGGAAGAACGCTCTATCCATTCTTAAAACAACCGTACCGCGCTCTGCCGTCACCTTTACCGAACGCGCCGTCGAGGCCAGTATTAATGCTCTCGAGAAGGGCAAGAAAGCCGTCGACGATCTTGATATGTCATTTACCGTCCCTAAAAATGTTCCCTCGTTTACCAACCCGCAGAGGATAGTGGAGGATCACGTCTGGGGTAGCACTGCAGTCGCACGAGGTGGGAAGGGCTCGCAAACCAACAAAAACGCTGGAATACTCGGCGGCGTGCAGGATAAGGTTGGAAGCCTTTTCGACGATCGAAATTCTCTCCCCATGTACAAGGACAAACCCTATGCATATCCGCCCTCCTACCGAGCCAAGCCTCTGTGGCGGAGAAAGCGGATAATTGGTCTCGTACTGTTTGTTACCCTGCTATTGTACTATTTTGGTGCATTCGGTCATCATCGTGATACCGTCGTCGCTTCAACTCCCATATGGGCCTGGCTTACTGCAAGCTCCGAATCGGGGAAGACTGCCGACTGGTTGAGGCGGAGAGAGCGCGTTGTTGAAGCTTTTACTCTAAGTTGGGATGCTTACGAGCGATATGCCTGGGGTGAGATATTTTATTCAAGCCAATGGCTACGGTTCATTTATGGTCTTTGCTAACTCGTACCTAGGCTATGATGAGTTTCACCCGATATCCAAAAAGGGTGTTCAGATGGCTCCCGGAGGAATGGGCTGGATCATCGTGGATGCTCTGGACACTATGATTTTGATGAATCTTACCTCTCGTGTCACCCACGCGAGACAATGGATTTCAAATTCCCTATCGTACGATCAAGATCAAGATGTTAGCACCTTCGAGACGACAATACGTATGCTAGGCGGTCTTCTCTCCGCTCACTATCTGTCTAATGAGTTCCCTGGGTTAGCACCCTTATCAGACGATGACCCCGGTGCGCCTGGAGAGGATTTGTATCTGGAGAAGGCAAAGGATCTTGCTGACCGACTTATGGCTGCTTTTGATTCACCCTCCGGAGTCCCTTACGCCAGCGTGAACATTGGCAAATACAAAGGTATACCAGCTCACGACGAAGGTGGCGCGTCATCCACCGCCGAGGCAACCACATTGCAGCTTGAGTTCAAGTACCTTGCTAAATTGACCGGCGAGAAGTACTTTTGGGACAAAGCCGAGAAAGTAATGGAAGTTGTTGATAATAACGGGGTCGAGGATGGCCTAGTGCCTATCTATATTTATGCCACGGATGGCACTTTCAGGGGTCAAAACATCCGATTAGGGAGCCGAGGAGACTCGTATTATGAGTATCTCATCAAGCAATATTTGCAAACTAATAAGCAGGAACCAATTTATCTAGAAATGTGGGATGAGACTCTACGGGGAGTTCGCAAGCACCTTATCACTTATACTGAACCTTCTGGGTTCACCATAATTGGAGAGCGGCCGGATGGTCTGAAGGGCGCCTTGTCCCCTAAGATGGATCACTTGGTCTGCTTCATGCCAGGCACAATTGCCCTTGCTGTCACGGGTGGGTTAACAGAGGCTGAAGCCAGAAAAAAGCCGACATGGACAAAACAAAACGAGGCGGACATGAAACTTGCCAGGGAGTTGATGCAGACTTGCTGGGGTATGTATAAGTGGATGGCTACTGGTCTCGCAGCCGAAATCACATACTTCAACATTGCCAATCCACCTGCTCCCGAGTCTGCTCCTCACCACCCGCCAGCTGAGTTTGATCCGGACCCGCAGGCGGAGTGGCGGAAAGATTACTCGGTTCACTCTATGGATGTTCATAACCTACAGCGGCCGGAGACGGTAGAAAGCCTCTTTTACATGTGGAGAATCACGGGTGATATCAAATATCGAGAATGGGGCTGGGAGATGTTCAAGTCATTCATGAATCACACGGCCGTGCCAGATGGCGGGGGGTTCTCGAGTCTTTCGAATGCAAACAAGGTCCCACCCATAATGCGAGACAATATGGAGAGTTTTTGGCTGGTATGACCCCTATTAATCCCTTTACTCTGGTTTTTTCCTGTATCTTCTAACGCGTCCTTGAATTGACAGGCGGAGACACTGAAGTACTTCTATCTTCTCTTCTCTCCCACCGATCTCCTTCCATTGGATAAGATGGTCATTAATACAGAGGCACATATCTTCCCTCGGTTCGACATGGGCCAGCTATTTTCGACGGGGTGGAGGCGGAAACCGAGAGACGCAGACGGAAAGATCATTCAATAAGTGATGAAAAAAAAAAAAATTGAGCATATATACTGCTTATATCATGTTTGCCTACTTTGAGGAGCATCATTGGCGTAGTGTAGAACTTGGGGGGTTTAACACCCTCGACAGCTGCCGCTTAAGTATATACCTACCTAGGTACCTTATATGGCACGCATAAATATGTACAAACGTATTACAGTGCTTAATCCTAAGGCGATAACGCAAGTGATGCATTATTGACATCATGGTTGAGATTATAAACTGGACCTAATTTGTACATGGAGAACTACCTAATACTTCACCACCGGTGTTTTTGATGCCGTGGTACACATAAAGATGCAGTGCCGGCATGTAAAATATCTGGATTACCTAGGTACCTAGGTACGTAGTTCCATATATGTGCATAGTAATTTATGAGTATTTATGAGATCGATCTGGGCCAGATCCTGGGAGAGTTTGTCCCCCATGCACGCTATCTACAAATATCCACTATTTAAGTGTACCCAAACAGGGGTTCTGTAGGCGGCATACATAGTATGTAGGTACCTAGATACCTGCATACATACATACCTTATACGTATGTACCTAGGTAGGTAAATATAGTATATTAGGTATCTCTTTACATAAAAAAAGTTCACGACAACGACCTGAGGACGCGAACGTGCATATCGCCGTCGACGAGATACCCAATTGAGCGCACCAACACTTTATATATTAAACTCCAATCAATTCCAGCTATCGACTCGTGTTCATCCGCGGCGCAATACCCCGCGCGCGATGAACATTCCACCATGCCGCCGTCGAACCGGGACATTGAGATGAGCATCTTCCCGATCAAAGAGGACTCGCTGGCGCAGGGCAGCAGCTACACGATGCGGGAGCCGCTGTACGGGGACGAATCGTCGTCCTCGCGCACGCGGTTCCTGAACCGTATCGTCGACGGGTTCCGCCGCGACCCTAGCCAGCGCATCACGCCCGAAGACCCGCTCGATGCGATACACGCTGTGGAGGCGGCGCAGTTAAGGACTCCTATGCTAGGAGGAGGAGGGGGAGGGAGAGGGTCGTCGTCTGGATCATCGGCCGGTTGGCATCATCCGTACGATGTTAGAGCGGCGAATCTGCAGACGGCGCAATCGCATCTTGCGAGGAAGTTGAAGGGCAGGCATTTGCAAATGATTGCCATTGGGGGATCAATTGGTATACTTTTTTTGTCTTCGTTTTTTTTTTGCCTAGCTTTGTGTTCGTCATGGAAAGGAGAGACAAGACAAAGAAAGAAGACAGTGCGCTGACGCGTTGTTCAATGGCGATAGGAACGGGGCTCTTCGTCGCTTCGGGCCGCGCACTTGAGGTAGGGGGCCCAGCGTCGCTGTTAATTGCGTATCTTTTCATCGGATGCATGCTATACTGCACCGTGCAGGCGCTCGGCGAGCTTGCCGTCTCGTTTCCGGTTGCGGGATCCTTTTCTGCATATTCGACGCGCTTTCTGGACCCGTCGTGGGGATTTGCAATGGGTTGGAAGTATGTCCTTTTTCCCCGTGAAGTGCTCGGTAAGGGATAATTGCGGCTTACACACGCTCTTCTACATAGCTACGCCCTGCAATGGCTTGTCGCGCTGCCCCTCGAAATCATCGCCGCTTCGATAACCATAACATATTGGAACCCTGACCTAAATAAAGCTATCTTCGTGACCATATTCCTACTCGCAGTTGTTGCCATCAACCTGTTTGGTGTTAAGGGATATGGTGAGGCCGAATTTGTTTTTGCCATTATCAAGGCTGTCGCTGTCATCGGCTTCATGTAAGCTTCCTCTCCCTTAGGAGCTTTTTCGTCTCGTCATGGCGGACCTTTATTAACTTCGTTTACCGCTTCAAGCTTGCTAGGAATCGTTTTGAATATCGGTGGTGTTCCAGGAGGAGGGTATATAGGGGGTTTATATTGGCGCACGCCAGGCGCATTTCACAATGGCTTCAAAGGCCTTTGCAGCGTCTTCGTTACGGCGGCTTTTGCCTTCGCCGGAACAGAATTGGTCGGGCTCGCCGCAGCTGAAACGGCTAACCCGCGCAAGTCATTGCCAACGGCTATCAAGCAGGTCTTTTGGCGGATTACTCTGTTTTATATCGTGGCTCTGTTTCTCATTGGCCTACTCGTACCTTATGATGATCCGCGTCTTCTCATTCCAGGATCAGCGTCTGCTGCCGCATCGCCTTTCGTCATTGCCATCGAGAATGCGGGCATCGAGGTCCTGCCCTCGGTAATGAATGTCGTTATCCTGATCGCTGTCCTATCTGTTGGAAACTCTTCCGTCTTTGGTTCTTCGCGAACCCTTGCCGCGCTGGCGGACCAGGATCAAGCACCCAAGATTCTGTCGTACGTCGACCGTCGTGGACGGCCCTTGGTCTCTATTATTATTTCGTCGTCGATGGGCCTTCTAGCATACCTTGCTGACCTCAACGAGCAAAGCATCGTGCTGGACTGGCTCGTTGCCATCTCTGGCCTCTCTTCCATCTTCACCTGGGCCTCCATCTGCCTCGCACACATCCGCTTCCGCCGTGCTTGGGCACTCAAAGGCCACAGCCTGCGCGAACTAGCCTTCAAGTCGCAATGCGGCGTGTTCGGATCCTATCTGGGCCTTGTCTTTAACATCCTAGTCCTGATAGCACAGTTTTGGGTCGGTACTCGACCCGTCGGTTGGGAGGAGTTGTCGCCCAGCGAGCTTGCGCAGAACTTTTTTCTGCAGTACATGGCGTTCCCAGTCGTCGTGGTGTTTTACGTCGCCCATAGGTACTGGGCGCGTACCTCCTTCATTAAGTTGGCCGACATGGATATCGATACTGGGCGGAGAGATTTCAATCTCCCGATTTTGCTAGCCCAGGAGGCGGAGGAGAGGAGGGGTTGGCCGAAGTGGAAGAGGGTGTATAAGTTCTTGTGCTAGAGTAGTTAGAGAACAAGGAGGGGCTTTGTTACGATTTATGTTGCGTTACCTTTCGGTGCTGTGTTTTTCTTTTTCTTTTTTTTTCTTTTTCTTTTTGGGGTGGGGAGTATTGGGTTGATGGATCTCTGGGAGGAAAGAATGTGGCGTTTTTATTACCGACGATCTCGAGAGGTACGAAGGAAGCGGTTTGTTTGGGCTGTCGAAAGGGAGTTTTCGCGTCTCTTGTATTATTATATTTGGGGTAAGTGGCGAGGCGTTCTATGTCGGTTCTTTTTCTCCTTTCGTTCTTTCAATTTTCGCGTGTCGAGATTTTTCGACATAAAGGCCTCGTTTGGTTGGTATTCCATTGGCTAGAGAATATAAGCTACCTAGATCTATTGATTGCATAGAAAGTAACATCAGCTAGATAGATGTATAAGAGCAGTGATTAGAAACTATATAGCGTCACTGCTCTCGTATTATGCTTGTGTGCTTTCAGGCTTGATTAATTCGCGAGGCCGTGTAGATATTTAACTTATCACTTCTTATACAAAGACACCTTATGCTCAGCAGCAGTATGAGTATGATGTTTTCCTATTGACTCGTTGCTTATCGATTTTAATTAGAAGGAAGGGAATTACCTATGTACAAGCTGCTAGAATGTACATAGAAAAGACAATTGTATACCTAGTAATAGCCAGGAGAGTAGCAGCAGACTCATAACAGGTACCTACCTGAGGTAGCTGAAGCGATTCGCGCCGCAGTATTACCCACTTAAATCCTTTATTGCTCCCACAAGTGCTTTAACATGGTGCAAATATTTATATGGCGAGTTCGCAAGAGTACCTATACTTGACTAAACCTCAAACCAATTACTTGTCCAGAGGATATCCTATAATTCCCGCCTCGCAGGCATAGACTTGATTCTTGGCGTTCTTCTCGTAATTCATGGGCAGCATTTAGGCATCTTCATACATAACAAATAAGATTTGTATTGCCATGCTTTGATTTCTCTCCCCGCGCCGGGATTATGCTAGATGACCTAGAAATCCCAGTTGAACGACGTAGCGGTTGCGGGTTGAACCTTTCTCCTGCCTTCTGGCTTGATAGTATGGCTGCCATCCTCATCGCTGAAAAGCCAGTTGCGATTAGAGCCCTTTCCGCCGCCCATTCCGTCGCCACCGATGCGGATTCCCCGCTCCCCGTCTGGCCCAGGACCTTTAGACACACCAATAGGTTTGTTTTCTTTTTCCTTTGGTATAGGGGATTGGTCATAGTTCGACCAGTTGGCGTCCATCATCTTGACAACCTTTTTACGGTCTTCTCCTATCACAGGTTTGGATTGTGGCTTTTGAGCTGGCGAATTGTCGGTCATGTCCCAGTGAGATTCAAAATCTCGACCACGGTCCTTCAAGTTCGTGATGGCTCCCAAGGGTTGGGCCTCACTGGCAGGAGGCGTCCCATTTCCGTCCTCGTTGTACAAATTGTTCTTGTACAAGCCAAGTCCATTGTTATGCGTTGCACCGCGGGGACGTGCAGCACGAGGCGCACCACTAGGAACTCCGTCATCTATGAATTCGAAATGAGTCTCGGCATCACGACGAGGTTTAGCCGCTGCGGGGTTTCGCTCTGGACTATCTGGTACCTCATCATCTTCATTTCCCCAATGGCGAACATTCTTTTGTTGCAACACCTTCGATGGCTTCACTTTTTGTGGAGTGACAAAATCATCAAACGACCACTGACTGATATGTTTGGCCTTTTTAGTTGTTTCCTCAGTAGGTGGCGGGACCTGCTCTGGCTCGTCAGAGCCGTCAGTAAAGTCAAAGTGACTGAACTTTTTAGGGTTAGGACGGTAGAAACGATTAGGAGAGGCGACATCTTCAAGTGGATTGCTCTCTTCCACGATCTCTTCGTCTTCAAATAGTCGGCTTGGCTGGAACTTTTTCTCAACGCCAGCCTTAGGAGCGACCACTTTGCTTGGCGATTCCGACCGATCACGACCAGGGCTTTCGACAGGCTCGTCACCCAAGATCTCCATGATATCGCGTTGTCGTGGCCGAGCTCCACCCCTAGGAGAGATGACGGTGGCTATGCTCTCGTCGGATTCTTCGCGAGGAGCGAACAATGAGAGCGAGGCATGAGGATCGCGTAGGGCATTATTTGAGTTGCCACGAGCGCGTGGGGCAGCTTCAACAGGGTCCTCGTTGGAGACACCATTACTCGAGGACTTTACGCAAGTCTCGATCAACTTGATTTGGTCTTTGCTGTCGCGAATTGGCCAGTTGCGACCTGACTTGCCGATAACATCGAGCTGCTTAAGGAGGGAGCCTTGATCCCATGACTGACGGATCTGTAGAATTTTGCCGTTGTTATCGAAGGTAACGATGTGCATCTAAGCCTAGTATTAGCCAAGTATAAAGTGGTAAGCATGAAGTAGCGCAAACCTACAATGTGAATATAGACAGTGCGATCGGCTAGGAAATTGTCGTCGAGACCAGGTAGATAGGGCCCACCACTAATGGCAAACTCGAGTACGGTATCGACTTCAGCAGCGATGGCATTTTGGCCTTCTATAACGGAAAGAAACTCTATCTTCTTCTTCTTCAGCTGCTTGGTCGTGGCATTGAGGTGCTTGAGTATGTCGGCTGAACCTCTGTAACTAGAAGTAGTGGTTATGTAGTGGAGGGAGGCATCATCTGCTAATTGGGACGAGTTTGGTGCAGCAAGGAACTGCTTGTAAACAGTCGCCAATGCCATGGTAATTTATGTTTGGGTTAACTGACGCGTACGAGTATATTTGGATATCTCGACTCGGGCCTTCTCTTTGTGCTTCGTGTTGGCTATAGAGCGGAATCGATAAAGTGTTTAAAGCAAGCAGTCTATAGTAGAGTACTATAAGACGACACTATAAGACGATTATGTAGTTGAGGTGGGCGTGGGGTGAAGAGAGGAGGATGTGTATAAAAAAAAGAGGAGGGAAGAAGAAATGAAATGAAATGAAGAGGAAAAAAAAAGTTGTGAAGGGGTAGTAAGAATAGCAAGAATGCGTCGCGCGTCACTAAGGCAGGCAGTAGGTGATGGAGGGTGAACGGGAGACCGGGGATGAAGAAAGAGACGCGGTTGCGACAGAAACGTATGAAGCGTGCTGCCCTTATTTAGGTACTTGCCTTCCCTACCGTACCAAAAAAGTGTAAGAGATAATTAAATGGAAGGAGCATGAGACAGACACCTTGTCGCATTGCTTTCTGTTTACACCCACCAACCCTGTCTAACACGTTTAGCCCGTCCTGCCTACCTGCCCGGCCCCTGGTACTACTACACTAGTTACGACTGTAGCTTCCGTAGTTACCTAACCTTAGGTATATGATATGAGGTACTAGATAGGGTTTGAAGTTTGCTGTTCTTTCAACCGATCTTACTACTACTAGGTACTTACCTAGTCAACGTTATATAAAAGTACTTAAGCAAACATCCAAACGATATAATACAATACACCTTGTATACTTCTACATATATCATGCTTATTTAGTAAATTAACTGTAATAAATTCAATTAGATCACAAACTTTGCTACTTCGACCTTTACATATTAACAATGTTTTTGAGAACAAGCTGAGAAAGCTACGTCGTATTATCGCATTGTCGCATTGTCGTTGACGATTAATGCCCCGGAAATTTATTTAGTGGGGCGAGGGCGAAGGAGTTCTACCAAGTAAAACCCCCGCCGTAGCCTTTAACCCCGACTTGCTGATTACTTACATTAGGTTAGAGGTACCTACCTAGTAGGTATGTAGGTACCGCAGTAAGTCTTAGTTGAGATAAGGTGCCAAACACTTATATACAATGCCAAGATAATTGGGATGGTACCTGGGCAATACCTACTTCCATAGGAGTGAGTTGGTTTAGGGTAATAATGGTAACTAAAGCAGATAATGTAATAAGTTGAAAAAAGCAATAATTATTTATCTAACTGTTCTAAAAGGATGAAGGTTACCTTAGGTAGTTTTTTTTTTTCTTTTATTTTCTTTCCAGTTGCAAACGGATTCTAATAAAAGACAGTTCCACGCACAATGTACTCCGGGACTTAGTGCTGTATCTAGCATGCGCGTACCTAGGTATGCACATATGTGGGTAACATGAAAATACGCCTATGCATTCCTGGAAAGGTACCTAAATATGTTTCAGTCTTACGGGATTCCGCTTGTTTCAAAGGAAATAGAGGGGTGCTGTCCTCGCAGTTTATGTAAAAACTGTAGATCTTATAAACGTAGGTGCCAGGTAGTTAACGAGTGGAACAAAAAGATTATAGTAACATCGTCCACGATAACTATCTGGAAAGGTTAATACAAATATCAATTAACAACTTCCCAATGACGTCTTTACTATTTGTTTTATTATAGATATTTTTTATATTACCGTTTCGCCTAACTGCTTGACTTAGTAATGAATATCATAAGGCATTAACGCCGTTCAAAGATTATTTATGTATTTTACTAACTAGTAATAATCCCTAACCTCTTTGCAAGTCTTAATGTTAATAAGCCCTTTAGGCTAGCCAGTCTTCTAATTAATAAATTTACAGTGTCTCTCAAGTATAATACAAAAGTGTATACATCGAATAATAGATATCATATGTAAGTACCAGATAAGAGATCACCAGTTGAGCCACAGCTGGCAGAATGCGGTGCTTTGCCACAAGGGCTAATCCTGGTTGGATCCGTAGCAGAGGCTAGGTAAAGCCTAAGGCGACTACTAGTACTCACTTACGTACCTAGGTACTCAAAAGCGCGCTACCATTGGCCCTGAAATGTCCGCGCGGCGCATTTGGAAAGCTGAGACTCGACTTAGTATTGTACATCTATCTACCTAACATACCGTACACCTACTAACAACTGATGACACCTAACGCACAGGACGAAGTGATTACTGGCTGACGTCTCTACTTAAAACGCAAGCCATTCATTTTTTTTCTTTTTACGATAAATCTCTTCAACGCACCATCATCTCGAGCTTCGTCGCCTGTCTACCTATTTATAATCCCTACCTTTTGTCCAGTTAGTCTGAGACTTGCTTCAACTGGGCACCTTAGTGCCCGCCTTCATCGACTTCCTCAAGACTACTCCTACTCCTCGCGCAGAGGCAGATAGCTTGTCATGACATCCGTGTGACGCCTCAAACAACGCAACCATGAGGGCTAGGGGAGCTTCAGGGGCTGCAGCCTCGATATGGTCCGCAGTTTTTCTTGTAGCGACATTTTTATGGTCTGCCTCAACTGCTCACGCCGAGAACGGTCCGACCATCGTCGCAACTCCATTCGAATATCTTCCCGACAACTTACATTATTTCAAGAACTCCAATGTCGTTATGTTTCAAGAGATTTCCGGGCGCACTGTTTGGCGATCGGTTGACGGCGGCGCGACTTGGGCTAAGGCTGAAGGAATCGAACATGATAAGGCCGTCGCCCTAGTCATGCACGAACACGATCCAAACCGTGCCTATGTCTTAACGCGTGGTAATGCTCACTGGAAGACAGACGACAGAGGCAAAACATGGAAGACCTTCCTAACCGGTGCGTACCTGAGTATTTCTGAAGATGCCGTAGCACATCGGTGGATGAGCTTTCATGCGGACGATCCGGACAAGATCCTATTTACCGGCATGGAATGCCAAGGCTTTTGCGAAGATCTCGTAATGTATACTACCGACGGCTTTGAAAGCAAAGCTAAGTTCCTTCGCGGACGTACTCAGGGTTGTTGGTGGGCCAAAACGTCGCCCCTCTTTACAACCGGCAAGGAGGATTTGGACAAGCAGAGAATACTGTGCATTGTCAGAAGTGGCATGTTTTCTCCCCCGAGTGAAAATCGCCTCCTGATCTCCGACAACTATTTCAGTCCTAGGGGAGCTGATGGAGCAGTCGACGAGAAAGAGCCAAAAATAAACGGCGGCAGCTCCATTCAGGGAGTCGTGAGCATAGCTGAGGTTAAGAAGTATCTTCTAGTGGCTACCACCTCGCGTAATACAGCTGAGATGGCTCTGTACGTGAGTGTTGATACTGAAAACTGGCACCGTGCTGTTTTCCCTCACGATCACCCTCTTCTCGAATCCTCGTACACCGTATTAGAAAGTACGAATTATAGCCTCCAAGTCGATATCCGATCGAATAGGCGGTTGTCCAGTCCCATGGGGACCTTGCTGACTAGCAATTCCAACGGAACGTATTTCACTAGGAACGCTGAGCATACGAATCGCAATTTAGATAATTATGTCGACTTCGAGAAGGTCTCTGGGATCCAAGGCATATTTTTGGTCAACCAGGTAGACAATTGGGAAGATGTGGAAAAGGGTAAAGAGAAGAAAAAGATCAAGACCAAGATCACATTCGACGATGGGAGGACCTTAGAGTCCGTCAAGACAGGTGACGATGAAATTCACTTACACTCCGTTACGGAGATAAATGGGGAAATGCACAATGTTGGTCCTGTTTTTTCAAGCCCGGCACCAGGGCTCGTAATGGGCAATGGCAACCATGGGAGCCACCTTGAAAATTATTGGGACTCGCATCTCTACATCTCAGACGACGCTGGGAGGACGTGGATCGAAGGTCCTAAGGGGCCACATCTATACGAATTTGGGGACCAGGGCTCCATTCTCCTCGCCGTCAGGGATAGTAAGGAGGCTGACGTGGACGAGATCAAATATTCCCTGGATCATGGTAAGAACTGGGAGACGACTAAGTTGCCGGACGGATTAAAGATTGCTCCTTGGACATTGACTACCACCGAAGACTCAACTAGCTTGAAGTTCGTACTCACTGCTCGAAAAGGGTCGAGGACATCTCCTGACGGTTTCTACATCATCTCGATTGACTTTGAAGGATTACATGAGAATACCTGCAAAGAAAACGACATGGAAGACTGGTTTGCACGCGTAGACGACGATGGCAAGCCAAGCTGTGTGATGGGTCATACGCAGAAATATCACAGAAGGAAGAAGGATGCGAATTGTTTTATCAAGCAAGAGTTTAAGGACCCAATCCCAGAATCCTCTCCGTGCGAGTGTACCGATGCTGATTTTGAATGCGATTTTAACTTCATAAGGGACGGCGACGAATGTAAACCCGCTGGTCCTATCACACCCCCCGAGGGCGCTTGCAAGTCCGATAATCCAGACGACACGTTCATGGGGTCTTCAGGCTGGCGTCTCATTCCCGGAAATGTGTGCAAGCGCCCTGGAGGTGAACAGAAAGATAAGCAGAAGGAGTGGAAGTGCTCGGAAGCTAAAGGCTCGCCGAATGTCCCGGGAAGCGATAAGATCGAACATATCCCGTGGCATTTTGAGGGCGATTTTGACCGATTTGAGAAGCACTATCTTGAGCAGGGCGAGTCGAACAATGGAAATTATGAGACTGTAATCGCTAGACCATATAAGTCTATGGGCTTTATGTCACGGGATATTTTCGTTACGCATGATCATGGCAAGAATTGGACAAAAGCCAAGCTTCCTGGTAGCGATATCTATGCTATAGCTACCCATCCTTACAATAAGGATATGGCTTTCTTCCTCACAGAGAAGAACAGAGTCTATTACACCGCCGATAGGGGACGAAATTTCGATTATTTCGAACCAAAGGATCCGCCGGACTCTAAATCAAGGATGCTACCTATTGCCTTCCATCCGGACCGAGAGGATTGGCTAATATGGCACGGACAGAAATGCCATGGCGGTAACTGCTACCTTGAAGCTTCTCTTTCCAAGGACCGCGGTGATAATTGGGTGACGATAAAGCGGTATGTGAAAAAATGCGCATTCACCGGCTCATCCTCGAACAAATTCCGGAATACGACGCAAATTATTTGTATCGCAAACGCACGAGAAGACAACGAAAAAAGCAACCCGCTCCAGCTCTTATATAGTGACGACTTCCCAAGATATGAGATGACCGTCGCTTTGGATAATGTCATTGATTTCGCTACTATGGCCGAGTTCATCGTCGTCGCTGCGGAAAACCAGACGGAGACGGGCAACACGCTCAAGGCGCTGGGCAGTCTAAATGGACGGGATTACGCACCTGCGCATTTCCCGTACAACTTTGAGGTTCCGCATACGAGCGCCTATACTGTTCTAGACAGTTCGACCCACGCAGTTAACTTATTCGTTGTAACCGACAAGGAAAAAAATCGAGAGTTCGGATCGATTCTCAAGAGCAATTCCAACGGGACGTCCTACGTCCTTAGTGTGGCAGGCGTTAACTGCGACGAGGAGTTTTTGGTAGATTTTGAGAAGATGCTTGGGCTAGAAGGTGTTGTGCTTGTG
Organism: Daldinia caldariorum; assembly: GCF_022478825.1. Lineage (NCBI taxonomy): Eukaryota > Fungi > Ascomycota > Sordariomycetes > Xylariales > Hypoxylaceae > Daldinia > Daldinia caldariorum. The sequence goes on along the minus strand of NW_025953045.1, from coordinate 97,226 downwards.
AATACGGTTCAAAACAGGGACAGCGACTCGGAGCCAAAGAGGCTTCAGACACGCATCAGCCACAACGACGGCGCCCAGTGGGGATTTCTTCCGCCTCCCAAGAAAGACTTGGATGGCAACGATTTCAGTTGCCACAGCCAAAGCGGCGACGAGTCGTGCGCCCTCCATATTCATGGCTACACTGAGCGAGCGGATCAAGGAAAGTCGTATTCATCAGAGTCAGCTATTGGTATCATGTTTGGCGTCGGTAACGTTGGCCCTGTCCTTGGGGATTCTAAAGATGCGGACACATTCATGACAACCGACGCCGGCCTTAGCTGGAAAATGGTGAAGAAGGGAAGCTGGACGTGGTCTTTTGGCGATCAAGGGTCCATCGTGGTTCTTGCACAAGACAATACCCGAACTAAGACGGTGTCATACTCACTCGATCGAGGTGAGACTTGGAACGATTATACGTTCTCGGATGAAGACATGGTCATCACCGATATTACTACTCTGCGATCTGGTTCGTCTAGGAACTTCCTTCTTTGGGGCCAGCAAGGGAGCAAGCTCATGGCCGTAAACCTGGACTTTTCAGGTTTGGCGAGTGAACCATGTAAGGATGATAAGGACCGAGAAAAGTCGGATTACGAACTATGGTCGCCGGAACATCCTATGCAGGAGAATCATTGTTTATTCGGCCACAAGAACTCGTACCTACGCAAAAAGAATGACAGGAAATGCTACAACAACATTGACCTTCAGCCACTGTACAAGACCGAAAACTGCGAATGTACTCGATCAGACTTTGAGTGGTAAGTGCAGAGGCAGAAGCCAAACATACGGGGACGAGTGTTACAGTTGCTAACTATCATGCTGCAGTGATTATAACTTCGAACTAGATAGCCACGGTCATTGCAGGCTCGTCGATGGTCTCAAGCCCCTTGACCCCGAGCAGGTATGTAAAGAAAACCCGGACGAGTTCGAGTATTACGAACCCAGCGGCTTCCGCCGAATCCCCTTGACAACCTGCCGGGGTGGCTTCGAGGCGGACAAGGTGCTCAAGGCGCACCCTTGCCCAGGCCACGAGGAAGAATTTGAAAAAGCCCGCGGCATCTCCGGCGTCGGCATCTTCTTCGCTGTGGTGATCCCAATTGGCGTCGCGTCAGCGGTTGGCTGGTGGGTTTACCGTAACTGGCAAAGCAAATTCGGGCAGATTCGGCTCGGGGAGCAAAGCAGCCTCAACGGCGATTCACCATGGGTCAAGTACCCGGTGGTAGCCGTATCTGCTGTTGTAGCAGTAGCCGGTGCGCTGCCCCTTTTAGTAGGCAGCCTATGGCGTACGGTGAAAGAAAAGGTCCGTAGCAGAGGGGATAGCGGCGGGCGCTACAGCTGGCTACAGGGAGGCAACCAGAGGAGGTATACGACGAGAGACAGTTTTGCCCGAGGCCGAGGCGATTACGCGATCGTCGATGAAGACGAAGGCGAACTTCTCGGCGATGACAGTGATGACGATGCGTGAATGTCGTCGGTTTGGGGATAAGATGGAAGGAAACGGAATGTACTTGTAAGTAGGGGGCGCACCGGCAAGGTTTAGGAAAGTCACGATCTAGATGAGAAGTATGGCAGTACGAATGGTGGTGGTGGTGATGGTTGTGGTTGTGGTGGTACTAGCTGGAGAAGCCAAGACATTAAAGTGTATCATTGGCTTCATCATCTACAACTACGCTCGGTATCGGTAGCAAACATGATGGAAAAGATAACCTTAGATTTGATTTCCCCTTTTATTTTTTTTCTCTCTTCTTTTTCCTGTTCTACTTAGCATTGTTGCTCGGGGTTCAGGAGTAATGGGACGGCTTGCATTGTGAGCTTGTCTTGTGTATCATTTCCTTCTGACGGTGCCGTCCTATCCGTAAGTTTGCCAGGGAAAAAAGGTATCTAATCTAATCAAAGGCATTGGGTTGGATTTAAGTAGATTAAATCTAGGCTTTCCATGTAGAACAGAGTATACCTAGACGAATCGAGTTTTCCAGATTTCGTCTGAGTCTGATACAGCAAAAAGAAGATACCTAAAATGTATGTGAGATACCAGGTACCTAGATAAGTACCTAACCTAGGTATGCACAACCCCTGAATATAATTCTCTACGATGGCATCATATTGTACTTACGTCCTTCCCCATACAGTGCAATTTATACTATGCATAACTACCTAAGTACCTCTATGTGCAATACGTATAAACACCTAAAACCCTGTTACCCCCTTCTCCCAGGGATGGTAGCGTAGCGGGACGCTCGGGAACCAGGATACGAGGCTTAAGGAACGGTGGTCCCTTGGGAACACTTGGGACGCGATGCCCTGTTTTCCATTTTCCTTCCTTCGTGTTCTATTTTTCTTTTCTCGTTCGTTCTGCCGTTTTCACGTTTCCACGCACGTCCTAATTTTTTAATACAGTAGTAGTATTACTGTAGTACGAAGAGATGGGGTACGCCGCACGCGTACCTGCAGGACGCGACGGATATCTGGTACCTGTGATGTAGGAGGTACGTACCCACTACGTAGTCTATCTCTATTAGGTACCGCCGTGTCGGTGCACGTATCTCATTACCTACCTACCTAAGGTACATGTAGGTATTGGCCTAAGCCTAAGTAAATAGGCTAACCTGGAATAAATAGAAAACCACGCTATCACCGCCCTAAGCTGTTCCGGCGCCTATCTCGACTAATACCTTGCGTCACAACGACCGTCTATATTATCCTACATACCTAGTATACCCGCCCGACAGCTACGCTAACGTTTCAACCAGGTAATAGACGAAAACTATCTCATTCGTCTAGTGTAGATAGATAGATAAATAGGTAGATAAGCTACCTAGCTATGTATGTGATCCGATCGTCAGCTCTCTTCTCTCCACTGACCTATGGGATCCATCTATACCCTGTCTCAGCTCATCTAGCTGACATAGCGCATTCATTATCACTTTCTCGAATTATTGCTTCTTGCCATCACTGATCAGGCCATGGAAGCCGTAGCCGAATGAGCAGAAAAAAAAAAAGGTTTGAAGTGTTCAACGGTTCCAAGAACCTCGGTCCGGGCATAGTATATTGGAACTATAAAGCTAACTAGGTGGTTAATGCTCCGGAAAGCCTCTTCTAAGTAATCTGACAGGATGTAGTAGTGTAATAAATGAACTACCACAAGGGAGGGGGGCTTTTTGGAATTGCGACACTATTGCTTTCTACTCCCGCTCTTCCTTAAGACATGTCTCGTACTAGGCCTATAAACAACAAACGGCCCTACAACAATCAATAACACATTTTAATACCTTGCCCCCCAAAGAAAACCCCCTCCGTAACTCCAGGCAATGATTGATCATATTTCCATATACATGAACGCCGAATTGGATATGCTTATCGCAATCCCATGTCATTTGTTTCCCCTCCGCAACTCTTAGGCGTGAGATTCGTTTCGCAAAATGAATAATCAAAAGTATGGTACCGGCATGAGACAAAAAGAGTCTAATGGATGGGATAGTAATAAATGTCGTGGTGAGAGAAAAGCTACGTCGGAAAGTCGCGTAACCGTAAGGTAATCCGGTCGCTCCAGTTGCTCATTCCCGCTGCAGCCGACCTGTCAAGTTTAACCTCTTCGTACTTTGTTCCAGAAGCGCTTCACAACATTGTTCTCCGTAGGAGCAGGAAGACCGAGTTCGTGGTCGATATCCGCGAAAATCTTGTCTATGCTCGCTTTAGCACCGTGACTAGTATGCGGAGCAGAAATATGGGCATCGTCCCGCAATGCAAGTACTTGCGACGGTTTGCTAGAGTACGGCCGTGGCGCTGGTTGCCATCCGTACATCTGATCTTCGCAGGCCCGTAGATCGGGTCGCGTAAGCGTCATACGTAACGTCATCTCGCGGGAAGCTGCAGGTACCTGCGCATAAGCTTCTGATGATTTAGATGGATAATCATTGGTGCGCGGTTGTTGAAGCGACTTGTCCCGTTTATCTAGCGTGTCGGGAGTCTTAGGCGATTCGGGATCCGGTAGTGATACGTCGTCACTATAAATTGACGACTTATCATCTTCTAGAAATGTTTTGAATTTCTCAGAGTCCGGAGAAAGGATCCCGTCAGACTGGCCCTTCGTGCTTGGTAAGTCTCTATATGGAATAGCCGAAGAATCGCTCGAGGGAAACCCGAATTCGATTGCTTCATCAAACTTCTGTGGTGAAGCTAGGTAGACTCGCAGCTTCAAGCGCGCTTCAGGATCCTGATAATGGGTAGCGCTGGGGTCGATTGAAGAAATTGACTCATGAGGAGCATGCTTCGGAGTAATAAGCGACAGCGCTCTGGATTTCCGGCGTCCGGGTTGCGGGTGGCCAACTAAGGTAGCAGCAGAAGTTGAGTTGGCGGAGGGGGGTGGCTGCTGCGCATCTTTGGTTCCCGGTCGACTCGACGAGACAGATGTGCGACCAAATGGGACCTTGGAAAAAGACATATGTCGACGGAACGAAGGGGGCATTACGTCTTTAGTAGGTATGGGTGCCGATTCCTTTAAATTCGCGTGGTAGTCGTCGAGAGCAAGGCGTAGATTAAGATCCTCTTCTTCATCCAGCCATCGGAAGCTATCGTAGAGCGAATCACGCTTTCCAGCGGAAGCATTGTCGCTTAGTAGAGACTCCATGCTAGGTCGCTCTGACGAAGACAACGTTGGTGGATATACTGGAGGTGGAGAAGGGCGCCTGTTTGCAAGACGGCCAGCTCTGAAGAACGCTTCGTCAGCAGCATCCAAGATGACGCTCTGCCTCAATTGTCTGGCGACAAGGACTTGCTCCTCCCTGGTCAGGTGTTTCTCCCTGATCTTGGCGGGAAGCTTAGCCAGGAACGCACTGTCGGTAAAAATTATGTTGTCCTGATAAGCTGGAGAGGTAATCGGTCGCTCTACTGGCCTTCGGGGGACGATAATGCCGAGCGATGCTCCACGACGCTGATGTCGACGAAACTCCTTGTCGGGTGGGTTGGAGGGGTCCAAGATACCAATTGTCTGAGCAAGACGTAAACGCTCCAAGGTGGAGAAATACTGTAGAGAGGAGGGGGGGGAGGAGTTAGTAAAAGCGTTCAAGACTTGGAAGTTGACTACCTAGGTGGTAGGTAGTCGCCCAGTAGAAGACCAAAAACAATTATGTGAAATATACGAAATAATGTAAGAATTGTAGGAATATGTAATGCAATGTGTAATGCAATATGTAATGGGAAGGGGTGAAAGTGTGCCGTGCTGCAGGAACGGGCATAGTTGACCTAGAAGGAAGCATCCATGCATGCAAGAAGCGTTATGAAGAACGCAGGCTTGCACTCGCAATGGCCCAAAACGTCCAGAAGGTTGCAGTGGCAATATGCAGTAATATGCAAGGTAGTTGCGCCTGCAGCTCGATGTTGTTTGGGCTAACAGCCTATAAGCGAACGGCTACCCAACTCTCATTGGCAGTTGTTTTCCAGCGTTCCTTCTCACCCCCCTTTCCAACCTTAGTACAAATATCCCAATTGGCAGGAAACACTTGCCACGCAAAGTTGCGTCGGGTTGGGTCGGGGCGCGTCTCTGCACTCTAACGACAAGAAGGAGGAAGGTATGTGGTCTAGAATAGGATCGCGTTTTACACGTGTAAACATCCCGTGGTCGCTTTCTTCTTTTTCCCTTCCCTTTCGTACCTTTTTTTTTTTTTCCTTTTTCTTTTTTTCTTGAGGCTTCCCCTCAGTTGGACCGCTTTTATGAGTAGTTCCTTGATAGTGTGTAACCAACCACACGTACGGAAGTAGAATAAGATAAAGTAAAAATAATAAAATGAAATTATTAAATTGAATAATTAAATTATAACTCACTTTTCGCCTGATAGCTATGGGAAGAGCTTCAAATTCCTCAATTTCCTTTCGTGTGAGATGTGGATGCGGCGGTAGCGCCGTGTCGCAACTGGGCTGATCCCTCTCATTTTTAGTCATTTTCCTAGCCGTACTATTGCTATTGACCGTCGTGCCTAACCATTGTCGGAGCGAACTAAGCGAGTGGTGATTCGGTCCTGAATGGCCTCGGTGTGAATGCGCCTTCGGAGGTTGCGCTAGCTCGTGTTGCTGTCGAGCCTGATCGAGAAGGCTGTTGTGATAATCCACGGTACTACGTAGGTCGACAGCATTGGGGCGGGCTGCTTGAATGTCTGGATAGTTCCCTTCGCCTGCGAGTTTGCTATTCGCGCAGTGCCGCCGCATCGTCAATATAATAAGGCCTAATTAATTAGTTTGGACGCCAGAAAGCATTATCTAAAATTCGAAAAGGGTTTAGGAGAGACTATCAAATTTAGCTCAACGAAGGCATAGCTGGTTCTCGAAATCAGAATCTTTGATGGAAACAACAGAAAAGAGAAAAGGAAGGGGGGTTTAGAGAAAGGAGTCGTCCAAATGTAATGGATAATAATACGACTTGCGTAGAAGGTACCAAATCATAAAATTGAACCCGGTATTTGATCCAGGGCGCAGTGTTCGGAGAACCAGAAGAAAAAGAGAGAGAACAGGCAATACGTCCAAATGGGTGAGTACATAGTAAGTAGGTAGTATCATACGGGATGAAGCTCTTGGAACAAAAGTTAGGTACTGGGATAAGTGCTTGACAGTGCGGTTCCCGAATGCTGGGAATTTCAGGATCCCAGCAGTAACTTTCGACCAGGAAACCTTGACCAGGATAGGTATTGACCGTTTTTTTTTTTTTTCTGCCCGGTCTTTGCTGGGGACTGAGAAACATTATTGACGGGACGGCTTAACGGGGATGAGAACCTAGTTCTTATTGAGTTAGGCCAGGAACATCGGATACTCTAAGAGGAAATAAACTGGAGAAAGCAGAGCAATTCGTGGGGTTCCACCTATCAAAAAACATGGCTGACCTGAGGACGACTTTGCTACCCCTGGGCCTGTGCTTCCGGCCCTGCAGCTGTATTTTACGCCTCTTGTGCCCACGTAAGCCAGCGCTATAAGCTACAGTAAAACCTTAATATAACGAATTGGAAAAATCGGGGGGTTAAATTCGTTATATAGTGAATTCGCTATGGAAAAAAAATACATTAAGAAATATTTTTTTAAAAAAGTAAATATCATATAAATGTTATAAATTAATAGCTTAATAAATTATATTAAGTATAAAAATAAAGTAATAATTAATAATAACTTAAGTAAATATTAAATAATTAAAGTTTAAAAAATTAATAAATTTTATATTTAATTTATATTATTATTTATTTAAAAATTAAAATTTATTAATATTATATTTTAATAACTTTTTAATTAATATTATTATTAGTTAAATATAATATAAATGTTAACCTTAATAATACCTTTTTACCTTTTTAAATAATATATAATTTATTACTTTTAAATTATTTTTTAAATAATTCCTTTAAAGTTTAATTTTTTAAAAAAAATTAATTAAATAAAATATAATATTAACGAATTAAATTTATTACCTTTTAACTATATTTTAAAATTAATAAATAAAATAACTTTAATTAAAATTAAATTAAAATTTATTAAATTTATTAAAATCTTAAAGATAAAATCGTAATTTTATAAAATAAATTAATTAAATTTTAATAAAATAATAATAATAATAATAATAATAATAATAATAATAATAATAATAATAAACTTAATTTATAATTAATATAATAAAATATTATAATTTTATTATTAATTAATAAAGAATTTAAACCTTTTTTATTATTAAAATATAATAGTATTATTAATATAAAAAAAAATTAAAAAAAATTTAATATATTTTTAATAAATATGAAAATTTTAAAGATATATTTAATATTCGAAAATCTGTTTAAAAAAACGTATAAAAAGTTATTTAGAATCTTAAATAAATTAAAAAAAACTTTTAAATATACCACTAAATTTAAATGTTTAATAATAATAATTTAACTTTTAAAAATATATAATTTAATTATTTTTATAAAAGATTAATAATATAAATAAAAAATTAAATTTTAAAAAAAAGTTTAAGTACATTAATAATTATATTTAATAAATTATTATTTATAATAAAAAATTAAAAAAAGACTTTTTATTTAAACATATAAAAAGCTTAAAAAAAAACTTTAACGTTATTAAAATAAAAAAACTAAAAGAAATATATTTAAAGTAAAGTATTATAATTATAATAAAATAAAATATATAATTAAAATTTATAAAATGTTTAAAAATAATTAAAAGTTTTTAAAAGTAAATTAAAAGCTAAAATATCTTAAATTATTAAAAAATACAATTATTTAATAAAAGAAAAATTATTAAACAAAATTATTAAAAACTTTTTATATAAAAAATATTTAAATTTATAAATATAATTATATTATAAAAAAGAATTAAAAAATAATTTATTAAGTTTCAAATTTATTAAAAAAATAAAATATAATTTTAAATGATAAATAAAGAAAATTATAAACTTTTATTTTTTAATACTTATAAAATGGTGGTTGTGTGACATCGACGCGTAAGCACCTTATCGGGGATAAAGTGCCTTGTCGCCGATACTGGAGGGAGGAACAGTGTACCCACTATTACTGTATAAAAGGACATTACACTGCTAGCTAGCTTCAGATAGATTCTTCCCTCCTTAAACATCATCAATACACCAGTCTCACCCCCATTGTTATTTGATTTACTTGTTTATTGCTTTATATTATACGTACGTACTTACTAACATAAAAGCTTTTTTTAAAAAAATAATAACGTTTTTATATAAATATAAATTATTAAATAAGAAAAATAAAAAAAATAAAATTTTAATATATTTTTAATAAACGAATAAATAATTTAAATTCTTTTTATATTAAGTTAAATTTAATTATAAAAATTAAAAATATAATATTTTTTAATTATTAAAAGAATATAAAAATAAGAAATTATAAATATTAAAATTAAATTAATAAAATTAATTATAAATAAGTTTTTTTAAAAAAAAAGGGAAAAAACGTTTAATAATATAAAAAGATTTATAAAATATTAACATGGATATTTTAAAAATAATATATATTTTATAAAAAACTTTACGAAAAAAGTTATTAAATATTAAAAAATGAATTAGCATTTTTAAAATTAGAAAATTTAATTAATAATTAAAAATACATATATATAACTCATAATAAAACCTAAAATATAAAAAACATAAAAAAATACTTTAATTTTTTTATTTTAACGATTATTATTATTGTGATAAACTTATATTTAAGTCTATTAAAATATAATAGTAATGGGTTTTAATTTTTAGGTAAATAGTAATAATATAGGTTAAATATTAATAAATGTTAAAATATTTATTAAAAAAGCTTAAAGTTTTTCCTTTTATATAAATTAAATATAAAATTTAAATTAATAATTAAAAAAAACTTAAATAAATGATTAAATATATAATGGTTTAAATAAACTTATTATTCTTTTACTATATATATTTATTTATTATTTAAAATTTATTAAATCTATATAATTTATTTAATATTTAACTATATTATTATTAATTATTACTTTATTTCTATACTTAATATAAACTTATTAACTATTAATTCGTAACAATTACATATACATTAAAGTTAAATATTATATAAGCTTTTAACTTAAATTAATTAAAGGATATTTATTTATTTATAAAAATAAATTAAAAAATTAAAATTAAAATTAAAATTACTTTATTAAAAGATATATAAATTATTATTATTATTATTAACATTACATTATTAATTAATAATAAATTTAAAAGAATTATAAATTTATTATTTTAAAAAAATATATTAAAGCATATAAAACTATTATTTAAAAAAGTTTTAATATAATATAAACAAATAATAACCATTTATACGTTATAATAAAATAAAATAATAAAAAGTTTAAAACATTTATTAATTTAAAACATTTAATAAACATTATATAATTAAATATTAAAATAAAAAGTAATTATATAAAAAAACAATAATTAATAAAAAATTATAAATTTCTTTATTTAAATTTAACAAAAATCATAGGAAATTTCTTTTAATATTATTAAAATTAAATATAATATAATTAAATATTAAATAAAAGTTTTAAATTATAAACTTTATAATTATAAAATTAAATTAAAAAAATAATTCCCGAAATTTAATAAAGTATATTTATTAAACGTAAATAAATAAAAAGTATTAATTAAAATTATTAAACAAAAACTTAAAATATATATATATAAATTAAATTTACTTATAAAGAATTTAATCTTTTTAATATTTAAAAAATAAAGATAAAATATTAAAATGTGTATAATTATTAGTATTTTAATTTTATTATAAAATAAAATAATTATTCTTTATTTAATATTAATAGTTTAATAGAAGTAATAAAGAATATAAAATAGTTTATAATATTAAATTTTAAAAAAGCTTTTTACTTTATTTATATAATTAAAAAAATAAATAAAAAATAATAATATAAATCCTTTTTAGTTATTATAAATGTTCAATTATATCATTTAAATTAATAAATACGTTAACCATATTTTTAAAAAATAGTTTTTATTTATTTAAATAATATTTTAATTTCTTTTTAATATTTTTAATTAACACGAAAAACACGTGGATAAAATATTTAAAAAATTAATCATTTAAAATATATTATTGTAATATAATAATTTTATAATTTTATGAATTATAATAAATAACTAATAAAAGATTTTTAAAAAAAATTATAAACTTTATAATGAAAATTATATATAAAAAAGAAAAAGGTTTTTAATAAATTAAAAAAACGAACTATGTTTTTAAAAAAAATATATAAGGTAATTATAAATAATTTAATTATGAAATTACTAAAGTTAAAATAATTTAAAAAAGAAAATATATAAGTAAATACGTTAAGTAAATTTACGGACATTAGTATTAAAGATATATTAAAAGAAAAAGCAGTATTTATGTTAAATAAATAAAAATATAATCACTTATTAAAGAAAAGTATATATATTTAAAAAATTATAATATAAATTTATAAACAATTATAATATAAATTTATAAAAAATTATTACGAATATTTTTTATATAAATATTAAAAGATTTTTAAAATTATAATAAAAATTATATAAAATTATAACTTTTTAAAATTATAAAAAATAATTAAAAAAATTATTAATAATTGTAATATATATAATAAAATTAAAGTAATTAAATATAAACATTTTATATTATATTAAAAATTTAACATTATAAAAGATTTAATATATTCTTTTTTAAAAAATATAATTAATAAATATAAGTTATTAAAATATATTATTTTAAATAAAAATAAACTTTTTATATTTAAATTTTATATTATTTTAATAAAAAAATATTAAATAAAAGTTATTTATTATATATTATTTATAATTAAACAAATAAATAAAATAATTAAGTAAAATTATTATTATAAACGGAAATAACATATAATAATTCCATTAATAAAAATATAAAAATATCCTTTTTTTTAAAATAAACATTAATTATATTTTGTAATTATGGAGTTAATTAGTATAAAAGATATTTTGCGTTTAGGGTAAAAGTTATAGTAAAATAAGTTATTATTATTTAGAAGTATTTAATTAATAAGTTCAAATTTTTACAAGGAAAAATAAAAAAATATAATAATAAATATAAGATTAAAGGATTAATTTTTAAAAAAGAAAATAAAGTTTATTTATTATAATAAAATATTAAAATTAAAAAACCAAATAAAAACTTAAATTATAAAAAATCTAATTTTTTTAAACTAAAAAGGTTATTTTAAAAATTAATTATAAATTATTATTATTAGTAAAAATAAAATTATACTTAGTTTTTCATATTTCTTTATTAAAATTAACATTTAAAAACATATTTATATAAATTATTTTAAGTATTAAAATAAATTAAAAATACAAAGTTAAAAAAAATATTAAATATTAAATTATTTAATAATTAAATTAAATACTTAATTAAATAAAAGGATTACTCATTAAAGGAAAATATATAAGAATTAATTAAATACTTTAAAAATGTTTAAGAATTTATTAAAGGTTTTTATTAAAAAAACTTTAATTATTTATAAGTAAAAGAAAATAACCTTAATAGGATTATTTTTATTAAAAATGTTAAAAAATATAACTATATTAAATAAATTAAAAATATTTTAACTTTAATTTTCATTATTTTCTTTTAAAAATAAAATTAATTAAACTATTAAATATATTTAAATATCTTATTTTAATATTTATTGATTTTTTTAAATAATTAAAATAAAACATTATTTAAAGAATTTATTTTTATTACGCTATAATTAAAATAATTATAAGTTAGGAAATTTATAATTAAAAAATAAAAAGTTTTATTAATATAAGAATAATAAGAATAAAATATTTTATAATAATTGAAAGTTTTAATAAAAAAGTACGAATTTTATAAGCGGTTTTTTAATTAAACTTACGCTTAGTTTTTATAATAACTTTTAAAATGCGTTTTAACATTATAATATATAAATTAACATTAAGTAAAAAAAAATAAAAAAAGATAAAAAGATTTAACGGGATTTTTAAAAGTAAAAAACTTAAAAAATAATAATATTATAAATTAATAGTTTAATAAGTTATATTAAGTATAAAAATAAAGTAATAATTAATAACGATTTGAGTAAATATTAAATAATTAAATTTTATAAACTTTATAATTTTAAAAATTTAATAAATTTTAATAAAATTAATAAACTTATTTAAAAATATTATATATTTAAATATTTATTTAAGTTTTTTAATAAATACTTTAATATTTATTTTAACATTTAATTTATATTATTAAATTTTTATTATATTATATATATATAATATTTATATTTACCAACTCTCGCTCAAATATTCATTCCCTTTTCAACGTTGGGAATGGCTAATAGTCAAATGACCGTCGGTTGATGGTTTATCAGACCTTGCAAATCCCCCTATGGAATACCTAAGTTAGGGAATTATGTGCATTGCATTCCACCCCCAACTGCAATTCGTTCAATTTATTAGAAACTGTACATAGGTACAGACATACATTCTTACAACATCTCTCTCCTTGAGTGCCGAGTTCGTCGGCATGATGTTTTAATATTGAAGCGCAATACCACGCTCAGACACGATCAGTACTCGGCTGCTATGCATTGCGAGATATTAAAGGAATGATGTATACCAAGACTATCATCACTCGCGGACGCGGCGCTACGAGCCCACAATATGTACGTGCCTGTTTCATTTGCTACCCGCTCATCGCGATGCTGTCATGGTCATCTACAAAGTCCACTACCTAACACCAGTCTCTATACTGGTATTAGGTAGTAAAACAATTCTACCTATATAGGTTGGTAGGTATGTAATTCATTATTGACCTTGCAGCCACGGGACCATCAATGATCATACCGCTATTAAGAAACTATTATTTCTTGGTTCTAGCTTACCGAGTTAGCTGTTCTCTAAAGCCTTGTCAGCTGTCGGTATATTCCGGTCAGTACCGCACGTTTCTGAATCACACACGGACCCCGAGCTCAAGACCCTGTGATAATACTACCATGTACACACTTCTGTGGCTCCTATGTACCTAGTCACAGCCAATGCCAGACTATCTCGTGGTCCAGATCGATCCGTGGCCATCGTTCAGATACCCTCTTATTATAAATTTGACGTGGTATTCTCTCCCGTCGAACCTATTATGTGAGGCTTGATCTAGCGTAGACGGACTCCTGGAAATATGTGATGAGACGATGCTCTCCGTACTACTTCACGGTAGCCGAGTTACCGAAACTCTCCTTCAGCCTTCGGCTAACTACCTACCTTTTAATGAGCGCACCCGCTCTGGCTCTACGGAATGACTAGGGTCGTCTGGGTTATGTTCTTTCTAGAAATCACCAAGACAGCTGAACCCAGTATATTAAATGCCTACGTACACGCTAGAGGCTCTTAGTCTCAGATCACGGTGGCTATGCGCCGTGGCTTCGATCAGACCAAAAAAAAGCATGGAAGCACGTTGCTCGCAATGCTAGTGGTTTTAAGTTGCATGCAAGGGCACATGGCGACATGCCACCAGATCATAATCCATCCAGTCTGCCAGTCCATGGGGGGGAAACTAGTGTACAGATGGTACGTAATGAGCTTTGACAGGATCGACTCTTGCAATATACATAATAACTAGGTAGGTACCTGACCCATAGACTCCAAAGCTATCGAGCGCATGACTATGCGCCATACTAAACACTATTTGCATGGCAAGAACATAGAATACTGCGAAACCCGGGGTTGAGCTTGGAACCTCGGATAGGACCAACTTACCTAGGTACATGCTAGGTACCTAAAGCATAATATTAGACAACTAAATAAACTAGCGATGCTTCTAAGGAGGAGATTAATATCTTGACTTCCCTCAAGGCAGAGCACCTGTACCGGTGGTATTTCGAACGGCCACCAAAACAAGGAACTTTAAAGTCAACATCTACATTACGCCACTTGAATATTATACAAGGTTGCCATTATAAGAGATATATGGGCTACTTTAACTACACAGGTAGCTGGTCACCACCTTATCAGCAACGAGGCTACCGAGTTTTCATCTACCTAAGAGGACAGCAACGGGAATTTAAGGTAGTTCGGCAAATGTAAATTGGTTCCTAAAGCTGTCCCATACGAGTTTTCGCCCTTTGAGAGGCGATAGTAGTTATTAACCTCCTATTCTGGAGGTTTGACTTTGCGTTCATTGATCATCGAGACCTCATTATCGTCGCATAAACTCGGAGCCTGTATAGGGGTGAATTGGAGCCGAGTTTCTCATTTTTTACACCTCCAGTTATTTCGCATGGCTTGTATGAGTTTCAAGGAATTATAAGAAATAGCCCGCCTATACCGTCATCTAGAAACACTACCTGAGCAGGGGAAGACTCTTGGGCCTGTTCACCAAAAACCATTCGGATAGAGTGGCTACGAGGTCGAGGTAGCTAAACATCACTCAGGTCCAGCCGAAACTATTTCCCATCTACCAATGATACTAAAAGACTCAGATACGCCTTGGATGGGCTTCTTTTGGTAAATTAGTACGTCATCTTAAGTCCTCAGCTGTTGCTTTCTCGGCTTTGGTGATGGAAAACTGCCAGTCTCATCTGAAGTCATTGTCCTAAGGTTCGACCAGAGTAGGATCTGGTTAGACTCACAACCGACAAGAGCCTCTCAAGCTGTTCTTGGTCTAACACATACTCAGAATGAAAAACCTGAACCGTTATTACTCGCACTACATCAGGCGCGGTACCATGTGCTTATACAATTTTCCTTCGCGGTCAAGGATGGCACAATGTCGTACACCCAACGACCCCGTCTCCACGAATAATCTGACCAAGTCTTCCTCCGTTCGGCTGGCGAAGTAAATTTACAGAAAAAGAAATGTAAGCAAAGATAGTCGGCCTTGGAGCGTTGCTACCGGCTGGCGAGGCTGTGAGGATCATCCTTCCGGAAAGAAACGACTATATTAACCAGTTCAATGTAGGATGTAGGCTCTAAGACGAGAGCCCCGACTAGCAGCACGGCTATGTCAATATATTACACATATAGTATCATATCTTCTAACCTCGAGATGTGAAGTTAAGATGAGTTAATGGCTCGTAACTATTAAGGTATGTATGTCTTCAAATCGTCATCATTCTGCCTTAGTATCAAATATCCCAGGTTAATTCGTTACACACTCTTCGTCCTTAACCTCAACATATCCAACAAACAACTTGATCTAACAGCTATCACACCCTCCTCTCCTTTCATTTCTAGTCCCACATAAGGTAGGTATCTACCATTTAGGAGACCGACACCTTAGCCTAAGAGCTGGGTAGCAAACTATCAAGCGGATCGTAGTACTGATAAACCTTCCCCTCCTTCCCGTTCCTCGTCAGCGCCGGCTGCGTGTACGTCGAGATGCCCGTCGTCCGATCATACGACTCGTAGAGCGCGGCGGGCCTCTTCCCGCCGCCCTCGGGGAGATCGACGACGAACTTAGGGATGTTGAACCCGGCGACGATGCCCTGGATCGCGGACTCTATGTCTAGGATCGTCTGTAGCGGCGTGCGTAGGTGCTCGATCTTCTTCACCATGTCGCACTGGTAGACGTAGTACTGTTTTAAGGAAAAATGGAAATTAAGTTAATCACTTCGTCTGTTGGTCGATCGGATTGGAGATGGGATTGGAAGGGAGAAAGGGAAGGGAGGGAAGAGGTACTCACCGGCTGGATGTTCAACCTGGCCAACTTCTTCACCAGCGTGCTTATCGTATCGACGTTATCGTTGATACCCCTCAGCAGTACCGTCTGGTTGCGCACCGTCACACCCGCCTGCGTCAGTTTGAGGCTAGCCAGCTCCGTGATCCAGGAGATCTCGTTGGGGTGGTTGAAGTGCGTGTGCAGCGCCATGTGCTTGCCTGCCTTGCGCGCCTTGTCCGAGATGCGGATTAGCGTTTCCGTCCACTGGTCGTCCTTGTCGATAAATCGATGCGGTGCCACCGCTAGGCCTTTGGACGCGATCCGGAACCGCTCGACGTTCTTCATCCCGATGAGCCGGTCCCCGATCCACTCCAGCAGGTGCGGCATGATGTAGAAGGCGTCGCCACCGGATACCACGATGTCGTGGAGACCCTCTTGGCTCTCGATGTAGTCAAACGCCTCGTTTAGTCTGTCGCGCGTGACCCTGAAATTTTCCTTAGTCACTAGCTCGGTGTCGCCTCCGACACCGTAGGACCTGGTGCAGTATATGCAGTACGTCGGACAGACAGCGGTTGCTTTGACTGTTAGCAGTGATCAGAGTAAGATGTACTTGGTGGAACCATACGAAGCAGTAGCGCTTTGTCGGGATAGCGATGCACAAGAGCAGCAACTGGTTTGTCCTTCTTCTCGTCTAGGGAATCCAGTCTTAACGCATGATGGTCCGGCATCATTATAGATTTCATAGGGATAAACTGTTGGAAGACTGGATCGTTCGCCGGATCCTTCCAATCCATCCTGCTTAGGGGGTATGGCCTATTCCAAGTTAGAGCCACGAAAACAAAAAGGCCATACTGGCTAGCCAATAAACCCCTTTTATGCTTGTGCGTTCTGTACGAATTAGGGGTACTTACATGACGCGAACAGACATGGTAGACTCCCTCATACCACTGATAATATCTACCATGAGTTCGTCTCGGCTCTGCGTACCCCCTATACGATTGTGTCGAGGAACCTCGGCCGGTAGTACGTTGTCGAGGAAATCTAGTACATTGTTGGGTTGCAACACGCCATCGCGCCCTAGCTTGGCTTCAACAACGTTCTGGATCGTTTAGCGATTGCGAGGAAGAAAAGGGGAGAAAACCTACATTGACACCCCATTGCCAAGATAGAAACTTTTCCCTAGGCACATCCTTCCATAACGGAATTTTACGCCAGAACTCGTCTTCGGAATCGATGACGATTGATGGCTGTGGTAGGGGTGGTGGAGGAAGATGATAACCATTGGTCTTTGATGTGAATAAACGCCGAGGATGAACGGCGGGTTTTGGTCGTGCTAAGTAGGATAGATTCTGGGATGTGCACAAAGCCCCTTTACCACAGGAGAGGACCCGACGTCTAAGAATAGATGCAGCCATTCTCTCTGTTTGCGGTGTTATGCTGTAGGCAATTCGACGGCGTGAGAGGTAGATAATCTTGTGAATTGAATCTGTGTCTCTGTAGCTTTATAACATACCAGAATTATTCTAACCAAGATAGCCTCTTCAGATTCTTCAGTGATTTTCTTATATACCCATGAGAATCATAGCTAGAGCCTCAACACCATAGTCCGTCCGGATCACTCGCTGTCGTCAGCCATGTTGATACAATAACCATGTCACCATCCCGTTCCCTCGGGATCGGGTCTGGGATTAACGCCAACTTTACCATCCATGCTGTCCTCGGCGAATGGGTCGCATATTCCAAAACCTGCCAGTTGTCTAGATCGAGATTACCGCCGACGACAATATAAGGGATGCTGTCTGCAGAGCCGTTTACTCCGTATTTCTGACCCGGTCCAGAGGGCTGGGATCGTAGTAGAACCCCTATTTGTCGACCTCAAATATGGCGAGCAAGACCCTCAGGGTATCCGTTAATAATATGATAGTTTATGTTGCCGCTTGGTTGGTACCCAGCTAGCGTAGTATAGCTATGGATGCAACTAGCGGAAGGGGTTTGGGTAAGAAGCTGCTTATGTTTGGTGAACCTGTCAAGCAGGACCCCCCACCCCCCCGACTTCATACGATATACCTATAATGCATAACTTTAGGTTGCAATGTATTCGGCCGGTAGATAACGGATGCAAATAAAATCTATGGAGAGAGAAAGATGATCATGCCGATCGTCAGCATCTCGGATAGTATAGTCCGGCATGGGCGTTTATGTCATCCCATGGATGGAGGAGAATAGCACTGGCGGGGAGATGAACTGCCCGGTATGGTGCCGTTAGTTGCCACCATTCTTGTAAGGGGTCATAGACTACCAAGTTATGCGTTAAATTTCACTCTAGATAGTTAACCCAGGGAGACAGACTTCAGTGCTATTTGTCGAGTATACTGCCAACCTAGCTCGATAGAGTAGCTTTGCCAGCTAGCCTCCCCTTGTTAGTGCTAGATGTACATACTATGTAATTCTTCATCAGGTGGGCTACCTTGGCTTACCCATGGCCGTGGGATTTCCCCATGCCATCTTAAGTAGGTGCTCACTATGGACCACAGCGACTAGCCGTATTGCAGCCTAGACACTCCAACTCCAGCCATGCTTTACTTGGCCAAGGCTATCTAGCAGTGGACCTGAGCATGTGGGCTGCGTCTAATTTCTTGGCTTAGCAAGCGCTACAAACGACCTTTCGACTAACACCTACGTATCATAATCGATTCTATTAGAATTCATGCCATAACTGCCCGATGTTACGGTTGGTTACCTTTATCCACCCCAGTTCTCTGGGAGAATCTCTTCTGAGGACCTACCTGCGACTAATCAGATGAGAGTGAACTGTATTTAGCAATCTCCAATGCTTATGTGCTTATGTGCTTCAAATAACTCTCGCATGCAGTTTAGTTACATCCAAGAGTTAGAGGTATGTATACGATGAACGATTTTGACCTTATCGCTGTAGACCGACGGCAGCCCTCCCCCTTTGTCACTCTAAGGGGGACATGTTGTCACTCCCAGCCTCTGATTGGGTTCCGTCTACGTGGTAACGATACCTACTATCTTTTCTGATGAGTGGAGTTCAGCTGATAGGTTAACGCAGCGCCAAGTTCGAGGGCTGGTACGAAAGACCTTATACGTGGGAGTTTTTTTTTTTTTTTTTTTTTTTTTTTTTTTTTAGGGGGGGGGGGGGGGGGGGGGGGGGCCTGAAAAGACAGCCCAGAAAGATGTTGGATGGCGCCAGGGTTGTAGTAGGTAAAGTGATGAAAAATGACCGAAGAC